>NW_024361830.1:0-4556 GCF_014805655.1 Passer montanus
TCCCAGAGGGGTCCTGGGTGGATTTTGGGAGAATTTGGGAGGATTTGGGGAGATGTGGGGATTTTGGGGGGTCCCAGAGGGGTCCTGGGTGGATTTTGGGTGGGATTTTGGGAGAATTTGGGGGGATTTGGGGTGTCCCAGGGGGGTCCTGGGGGAATTTGGGGATTTTGGGGTGACTTCAGGTGATTTTGGGGTGGTTCAGAGCAGTTTTGCTCCATTTTTGGGTGATTTTGGGGCGATCTGAGTGATTTAGGGATATTTTGGTTAATTTTGGGATGATTTTGGGCAATTTTGGGTGATTTTAGGGTGATTATGGGGTACTTTGGTTCATTTTGGGGGATTTTGGGACTGTTTCACCTGATTTTTTTGGGATTTGAGGTGATTTAGGACTATTTTTGGCTATTTTGGGCCGTTTTGGGTGATTTTGGGGTGATTTAGAATGATTTTGGGTGATTTCAGGGTGATTTAAAGCTATTTTTGTTAATTTTGGGGTGATTTGGGTGAGTTTGAGGTGATTTTGGGGTATTTTGGTTCATTTTGGGGGGATTTTGGGCCATTTTGGGTGATTTTGGGGTGATTTAGAATGATTTTGGGTGATTTCAGGGTGATTTAAAGCTATTTTTGTTAATTTTGGGGTGATTTGGGTGAATTTGAGGTGATTTAGGACTATTTTTTGCTATTTTGGGGTGATTTTGGGCCGTTTTGGGTGATTTTGGGGTGATTTCGAATGATTTTGGGTGATTTTGGGGTGATTCAGGGTTATTTTTGTTAATTTTGGGGTGATTCGGGTGAATTTGAGGTGATTTTGGGGTATTTTGGTTCATTTTGGGGTGATTTTGGGCCATTTTGGGTGATTTTGGGGTGATTTAGAATGATTTTGGGTGATTTCAGGGTGATTTAAAGCTATTTTTGTTAATTTTGGGGTGATTTGGGTGAGTTTGAGGTGATTTTGGGGTATTTTGGTTCATTTTGGGCCGTTTTGGGTGATTTTGAGGTGATTTAGAATGATTTTGGGTGATTTTGGGGTGATTCAGGGTTATTTTTGTTAATTTTGGGGTGATTTGGGTGAATTTGAGGTGATTTTGGGGTATTTTGGCTCACTTAGGAGTGATTTTGGGCCATTTTGGGTGAGTTGGGGTTATTTAGGTCATTTTAGGTGATTTTGGGTGATTTTGAGATGATCCAGGGCTATTTTAGTTAATTTTGGGGTGATTTGGGGTGATTTTGAGTGATTTGGGGAGATTTTGAGGTGAATTTGGTGATTTTGGGGTGATGTTGGGTTATTTGGGGCTGGTTTGGGTGAATTAGGGGTATTTCGGTTAATTTTGAGGTGATTTTGGTTCATTTTGTATCATTTTGGGGCGATTTGGGTGATTTTAGCATTATTTGTGGGTGTTTTGGTTATTTTGGGGTGATTTTGAGGCGATTTAGGGCTATTTTGGGTGACTTTAATACGATTTAGGGGTATTGTAGATTTTTGGGTGATTTTAAGGTGATTTTGGGGTGGTTTCAGGGTGATTTTGGTTAATTTTCGGATTATTTTAGTTAATTTTGGGGTGATTTTGGGGGATTTTAGGGTGATTTTTCTGCTTTTGGGATGACTTGGGGTGGTTTCAGGGTGATTTTGGTTGATTTTTGGGATGTTTCAGGTGATTTTAGGGCAATTTTGGGATGATCTTAGCTAATTTTGAAGTGATTTTAGCTAATTTTGGGGTGATTTTGGGGTGATTTTGGTGCCTTTAGGGTGATTTGGGGTGGTTCTGGGGCGATTTTGGTTAATTTTGGGGTGATTTTAGTTAATTTTGGAGTCATTTGGGGTGGTTTCAGGGTGATTTTGGTTAATTTTGAGATGATTTTGGTTAATTTTGGGGTGATTTGGGGGTATTTTGGTTGGTTATGGGGTGGTTTTGGTTGATTTTAATTAATTTTGGTTAATTTTGGGGTGATTTTGGTGCTTTTGGAGTGATTTAGAGCGGTCTCAGGGTGCTTTTGGTTAATTTGGAGATGATTTTAGTTAATTTTGGGGTGATTTTAATTAATTTTGGGGTGATTTTGGTGCTTTTGGGGTCACTGACCTCTGCGGGAGCGCCGTGGGGGGAGGGGCATCTCCAGCTCCTCGGGGAGGAACCCCCGGAACTCCTCCTGCAGAGGGGGTGGGGTCAGCTGTGGCCACACCCACAAAGCCACACCCCTTCCCATGGCCACGCCCCCTCCCACCCTAAAAACCGAAAAATCCCAAATTCCTGCCCCAAAATCCCCAAAATCTCCTCAACATCCCCCCAAATCCATTGAAGACTCCCCAAAATCTGCCCCAAAACCCCTCAGGACTCTTCAGATTCCTCAGGATTCCCAAAATTCCCTCAGAATCCCCCAAAATCCCCTGAGAATCACCCAAAATTCCACCAAAATCCCCCAAAACATCTCAGGACCATTCAGATCCCTCAGGATGCCCAAAATCGCCTCAGAATCCCCTAAAATCCCCTGAGAATCACCCAAAATCCCCTAAAAAAACCTCAAAATCTGCCCCAAAACCCCTCAGGACACTTCAGGCTCCCCAGGGTCCCCAAAATCCCCTCAAAATCACCCAAAATTCCCCCAAAATCCCCCAAAATCTGCCCAAAATCCCCTCAGGACACTTCAGGCTCCCCAGGGCCCCCAAAATCCCCTCAGAATCACCCAAAATCCCCTAAAAAATCCTCAAAATCTGCCCCAAAACATCTCAGGACCCTTCAGATCCCTCAGGACCCCAAAATCCCCACAGAATCACCCAAAATCCCCTAAAAAACCCCCAAAATCTGCACAAAAAACACTCAGGACCCTTCAGACTCCCCAGGGTCCCCAAAATCCCCTCAGAATCACCCAAAATCCCCTAAAAAAAACTCAAAATCTGCCTCAAAACCCCTCAGGACACTTCAGGCTCCCCAGGGTCCCCAAAATCCCCTCAAAATCACCCAAAATTCCACCAAAATCCCCCAAAATCTGCCCAAAATCCCCTCAGGACACTTCAGATCCCTTAGGATTCCCAAAATCCCCTCAGAATCCCCCAAAATCCCCTCAGAATCACCCAAAATCCCCTCAGAATCACCCAAAATTCCACCAAAATCCCCCAAAATCTGCCCAAAATCCCCTCAGGACACTTCAGATCCCTTAGGATTCCCAAAATCCCCTCAGAATTACCCAAAATTCCACCAAAATTTCCTAAAATCTGACCCAAAATCTCTCAGGACCCTACAGATTTCTCAAGGTCCCCAAAATTCCCTCAGAATTACCAAAAAGCACCCAAATATCCCCAAAATCTCCTCAGAATGCCCAAAAACTCTCTCAGAATACCTCAAAATTCCTAAAAATCCTCTCACAATCTCTGAAAATCCCCCAAAATCCCCCAAAATCCCCCCAAAAATCTCCTCAGAATCCCCAAAAATCCCCCAAAATCCCCTCAGAATCCCCGAAAATCCCCCAAAATTCCTCAACATCTCCCAAAATCCTCTCAGAATCCCCGAAAATTGCCCAAAATCCCCTCAGAATCCCAGAAAATCCCCCAAGATTCCTCAAAATCCCCCAAAATCCTCTCAGAATCCCCGAAAATTCCCCAAAATCCCCTCAGAATCCCCCAACATCTCTCAGGACGCCCCCAAATCCCCTTAAATCAACCCTGGATTTCTTCTGGAATCCCAAAATCCCCTCAGCAACGCCGGAATCCCCCCCAAACCCCCTCAGAACTCCCCAAATCACCCCAAAATCACCCCAGGAACCTCAAAATCCCCTCAGGAACGCAAATATTGCCCCAAATCCCCCCAAAATCCCCTCAGGAACCCCAAAATCCTCCCAAACCACCCCAAAATCCCCTTAAAATCACTCAATTCCGCCCCAAAAATGCCTTCAGGACCCACAAATCCCCCCAAAATCCCCTCAGGAACTCCCAAAATGCCCCAAAATCCCCTCAAAATAAATCAATTTCTCAAAAAAACTTCTTTCAAGACCCTTAAATCTCCTCCAAAAAAACACATTTTCTTTAAAATCCCCATAAACCACCCTAAAATCTCCTCAAATCTCCCCAAAATCCTCCTCAGGATCCCCCAAACTCAACCAAATCCCCTCAGGACCCCCCAAAATCCCCCCAAATCCCCTCAAGAACGTCAAAATTCCCTGAGACCACCCCAAAACCCCTCAAAATGACTCAATTGTCCCCCCAAAAATCACTCCAGGACCCCCAAATCCACTCCAGGATCATCAAATTCTCCCAAACCACCCCAAAATCCCCTCAAAACCACTCAGTTCCCTCTAAAACACACCCAGGACCCCCCAAATCCCCTCAGGACCCCCCCAAAATCACCCAATTGCCCCCCAAAACTCCTTCAGAACTCCCAAATCCCCTCAGGGTCCCTCAAATTGCCCCAAATTCCTTCAAAATCCCCAAATTTCCACAAAAATTCCCTCAGAACCCCCCCCAGATCCCATCAGGACCCCAAATTTCCCTCAAATTTCCCCCAAAATCTCCTCAGGACGCCCCAAATTCCCTAAAAATCGCCTCAGGACCCCCCAAATCCCCTCAAATT
>NW_024361831.1:0-238 GCF_014805655.1 Passer montanus
GGCCTAACCCTGCAAATACATTGCAGCAGGAGACATTTACAGGGGTGATTATTGATGCAGGGTGACCCCAGCATAGGCAATGATGTGCTCTGACTCCATCATTCAGAAGGGTCAATAATGCTTTATTAAGCTGTGCTGTATTACATTAATACTGTACTAAATTACATACTAAAGAGATATACTAAAAAAAACCCCATGTCTGTCTGCAGACAGGCAGGACACAGCTTTGACCCAGTTG
>NW_024361832.1:0-238 GCF_014805655.1 Passer montanus
GGTTTAAGTAGTTTTGAAAACTTGATTTTACCCCTTTAGGCCCAAATGTCTGAGGAGGAAGAGGATCTCTTATAGACCACATCTTCCCCTCTGTACCTGGTTATGTCCCTTTTTGTCAGTTCTCTTTTGAATCCTTGTTTTGTCATAATTTTGTTTTCAGCATCTTTCCACACAGTTTCATCTCTCATCAAAGCTCCAGAATGACTTGCCCTTTCCCTTTACCCCTTAACTAGGGCAG
>NW_024361833.1:0-238 GCF_014805655.1 Passer montanus
CACAGCTAGATAGCAGGGAATTACTGAAATTTGAAGCAGCTCTTCTAACTGCTCATGCAATCCTACTCATTTTGCCATAATCCATTACAAGTGTAATAATTCTGGTTCAGAAAAAATACTTTATTACAAGAGTTGATTTAGGAATTGACACTGAAGAAAATCTGTAAAGCAAAAAAATTTCCCATGAGATTTTGAATCTAACCTGAGTGTGGAGGAGCTGAACTCTCTCACTTGCATC
>NW_024361834.1:0-238 GCF_014805655.1 Passer montanus
GGTGTTTGTGAGGATTTCATGGGGTTTAGTGGGGATTTTGGGGTGTTTGGGGAGGAGTTTGGGGGTTTTGAGGGGGAGTTTGGGGCATTTGAGAGGGAGTTTAGGGGATTTGGGGGGTTTGAGAAGGAGTTTGTGGGGTTTGAGGGGGAGTTTGGGGTGTTTGAGAGGATCTCATGGGGTTTAGGGGGGATTTTGGGGTGTTTGGGGCAGATTTTGGGGGGTTTGATGGGGAGTTTGG
>NW_024361835.1:0-238 GCF_014805655.1 Passer montanus
CTCCCCCACCTTGGTCCGAGGGATTTTTTGGGGGGTCCCGGGCGGGAATTTTGGGGTCCCTGAGGTTTTGGGGGATCCTGGGAAGGTTTTTGGGGCTCCCATAAAAATCTGGGATCATCCCAGGTGAGATTTTAGGGTCCCGGAGCGTGGGAACCACCCCAAAATCCTCTTTTCATCCCAAAAAAAAAAAAAAGTCCCAATTTTGGGGTGATTTTGGGGTCCCAGGTGAATTTTGAGG
>NW_024361836.1:0-238 GCF_014805655.1 Passer montanus
AAAAAACCACCATATTTATAGTTTCTGCAGTGGGTATTTTGATTGATTGTTCTTACTGAATTTGGTTGGTTGTTGACTGTGCATATTTTGTAGCCCCATCCTACTATGAGTCTTTTATTTAGCCTAGTGCATAACCCTATTCTACATTTTGCAATTGCTACTTTAATAGGTTTCTCTAGTCAACTCATCCTGATGTTTGTTTTTTGAGAAAGTTGTTTGTATTTGCAGTATGTTAAAC
>NW_024361837.1:0-238 GCF_014805655.1 Passer montanus
TCCATAAAAACCTTCAGACCAGCAAGATTTGTCTGTAAAAAACCCTCATAAATACCAAGATTGAGACCCTCATGTGCAGTTATGTTGTTCCTTCTTGTGTCTGGTCCTATCTGGCCTAAATTCTTTGTTTTGTGGCTAATTGGCTTTGCACAATTTCTCATTAGTACTACATCTATCTGTCTCTGAAGCTATCTACCTGGTGAGTTGTTGGTTTTTTTTTTTCTTTTTCTGTCTAGTC
>NW_024361838.1:0-238 GCF_014805655.1 Passer montanus
TTTGGGAGAATTTTGGGAAATTTATGGGGTCTCAGCGCTGATTTTGGGGATAATTTTGGGAAGTCTCAGCACCAATTTTGGGTTTTTTTGGCTTTTTTTTTGGGGGATAATTTTGGGATGATTTTTGGGATGTCTCAGCTCCAATTTTTGGGGTGAATTTTGGGTAATTTTTGGGAGGTTTCAGCACCAATTTTGAGGTTTTTTGGGGTGTTTTTTGGGGTGGGATTTTGGGATTTTT
>NW_024361839.1:0-238 GCF_014805655.1 Passer montanus
GGGGGAGGAAATCTGCATCTCGCAAGGAGGAGCGTCCAGGGTGGGTAAGTTAGCCCATCTAAGGCACAAGCGGGGTATAGAACCTGTTAAAATCTCGGTGTGTGACAAATGCAATCGTACTGTATGGACTGGGGGGAAAATGGAATCGATCTTTGTGGGATATTACCAAGTGAATCAGTTGTGTTATGAGGACAAACAACTAGGAATGTGTAAAATGGGGGGAAAAACATATTGGGTC
>NW_024361840.1:0-238 GCF_014805655.1 Passer montanus
CCAGCCCCCTCCCCTCCCCGCAGACCGGGACGAGTGCTCCGAGGGCTCCCACGGCTGCGGGGGGGCCCAGAGCTGCTTCAACACCTTCGGGGGGCACCTCTGCGTGCCCCGGGAGCTCTGCCGGGAGCCCTACGCCCCCCACCCCCGCAGCAACGGGTGCGGACCCCAAAAACCCCCAAGAACACCCAACCCCCCAAAACCATCCTCAAAAACCCCCAAAACCCTCAAATTCCCTCCA
>NW_024361841.1:0-4526 GCF_014805655.1 Passer montanus
TTTTGGGCCATTTTCAGGTCATTTTTTGGCCATTTTTGTGTCATTTTTGGGCCTTTTTTTTTTGGTAATTATTTTTAATTTTTGGGGGAATTTTTGGGTCATTTTTGGGCCATTTTTTTGGTAATTATTTTTAAATTTTTGGCCCATTTTTGGGCCATTTTTGGGGCATTTTTTTTTGGAAATTATTTTTAAATTTTTGGTCATTTTTGGCCTATTTTTGGGTCATTTTTGGGCCATTTTTTTGGTAATTATTTTTAAATTTTTGGCCCATTTTTGGGCCATTTTTGGGGCATTTTTTTTTGGAAATTATTTTTAAATTTTTGGTCATTTTTGGCCTATTTTTGGGTCATTTTTGGGCCATTTTTTTGGTAATTATTTTTAAATTTTTGGCCCATTTTTGGGCCATTTTTGGGGCATTTTTTTTTGGAAATTATTTTTAAATTTTTGGTCATTTTTGGCCTATTTTTGGGTCATTTTTGGGCCATTTTTTTGGTAATTATTTTTAAAATTTTGGGTCATTTTTGGGTCATTTTGGGCCATTTTAGGGCCATTTTTTTTGGTAATTATTTTAAATTTTTTGGGGGAATTTTTGTGCCATTTTTGGGTCATTTTGGGCCATTTTTGGGGGAATTTTTGGGCAATTTTTGGTCCATTTTTGGTCCATTTTTGGCCCATTTTTGGGTCATTTTGGGCCATTTTTGGGTCATTTTTTGGTAATTATTTTTAAATTTTGGGTCATTTTTGGGCCATTTTTGGGGCATTTGTTTGGCAATTATTTTTTAAATTTTGGGCCATTTTTGGGCCATTTTTTTGGTAATGATTTTTAATTTTTGGGGGAATTTTTGGGTCATTTTTGGGTCATTTTGGGCCATTTTTGGGCCATTTTTGGACCATTTTTGGGCCATTTTTGGGTCATTTTTGGGCCATTTTTTTGGTAATTACTTTTAAAATTTTGGGCCATTTTGGGCCATTTTTTGTGCCATTTTTGGGTAATTTTGGGCCATTTTTGGGTCATTTTTGGGCCATTTTTTTGGTAATTATTTTTTAAATTTTGGGTCATTTTTGGGCCATTATTGGGGCCATTTTTGGCCATTTTTGGGCCATTTTTGGCCATTTTTGGCCCATTTCGCCCCCACCTGCAGCAGGATCCTGCGGGATCTCTCGAGGCGCCGCACGCGGCTCAGCCCGGCCGCGTGGCACAGCGACACCGCGTTGGTGGACAGCGGCGTGCACACCCCCAGCCTGCGTTAATTAGCATAATTAATTAATGAATACCCATTCATTACTCCAAAATAGCCAAAAATCCCAAAAAAATCCCCAAAAAACCGCAAAAAATCCAATGGTGGCACAGCGACACTGCGTTGGTGGACAGCGGCGTGCACACCCCCAGCCTGCATTAATTAGCTTAATTAATTAATTAACCCTCATTCATTACCCCAAAATAGCCAAAAATCCCAAAAAAATCCCCAAAAAACCCCAAAAAATCCCTAAAAATCCCCAATGGTGGCACAGGGACACCGCGTTGGTGGACATGGGAGTACACACCCCCAGCCTGCCATAATTAACCCAATTAATTAATTAACACTCATTAATTACCCCAAAATAGCCAAAAATACCAAAAAATCCCCAAAAAAGCCCCAAAAAAGCCCCAAAAAACCCCACAAAAAACCCCAAAATCCCCCAAATTCCACCCAAACGCGGGCACAGGAAAATCCCCAAAAAAGCCCCAAAAAAGCCCCAAAAAACCCCACAAAAAACCCCAAAATCCCCCAAATTCCACCCAAACGCGGGCACAGGGACACAGCCCACAGCCGGGGGGTAATTAGCCCCAATTAGGTAATTAGCACTGATTAATTAGCATGAAATGGCCAAAAAAACCCCCCAAAATTCCCAAAAAAATCCCACAAAAAACCCAAAAAAAACCCAAAAATCCCCAAATTCCACCCAAACACTGCCACAAGGACACAGCCCACAGCCTGGGGGTACCCAAACGCTGGCACAGGGACACAGCCCAAGGAATTAAACTTAATTAATTAATTAGCACTAATTAATTGTCCTTGATCCCCTCAAACCCTCCAAAATTCTCAAAATATCCCCAAAATCCAAAAAAAAATTTTTAAAAAATCCCCAAATTCCTCCAAATCCCCCCCAAAAAAATCCAAAAATATTAAAAAATCCCCCAAAATCTCCCCCAAATCCTCCCCAAAATCCCCAAAAAATTCCCCAAATTCGCCTAAAATCCCAAAATCTCCCTCAAAATTTCTCAAAATTTCCCCAAATTCTCCCCAAAATCTGCAAATTCACCCCAAAATCCCCCAAAAATCTCCGAAAACCCCCCAAGAAATCCCAAAAATTCCCCAAAATTCCCCAAATCCCCCCCAAAAATCCAAAATTCCCCAAAATTCCCCCCAAAAAAATCCCCTAAAATCCCCCCAAAATCCCAAAATTTCCCACAAAATCCTAAAGAATCCCCAAAATTCCCCAACACCCCCCAAAATCCCCCCAAAAAATCACAAAAATTTAAAAAAAAAAAAAATTCCAAATAAAATCCTAAAATCCCCCAAAATTTCCAAAATACCCCAAAAATCCCCCTGAAACCCCCCAAAAAAATCCCAGATTCTTCCCAAAAACCCCAAATAATCCCAAAAACCCCCAAAATTTCCCGAATTTTCCCCAAAATTCCCCCAAATCTTTCCCAAAAAATCCCAAATATCCTAAAAAAATCCAAAAAGTTCCCAAAAATCCCAAAATCTCCCTCAAAATTCCCCCAAAAATAAAAAAAAAAATCCCAAATAATCCCCAAAAAACCTAAATGATCCCCAAAAAAATCCGAAAAATCCCAAACAAAATCCTAAAATTCCCCAAAATTCCAAAATACCCCAAAAATCCCCCAAAAAAGCCCAAAAATTTCCCAAAAAATCCCAAATATTCACCCAAAAATCCCCTAAAATCCCCTAAAATCCCCAAAACCCCAAATAAAATCCTAAAATCCCCAAAATTCCCAAAATACCCCAAAAAATCCCAAAAATGCCCCAAAATTGCCCTAAAATCCGCCTAAAACCCCCCAAACCTCCCTGAAAATCCCCAAAAATAAAAAAAAATTTCTGAAAAATCCCAAATAAAATCCTAAAATCTAAAAAAATCCCCAAAATATCCCAAAAATTCCCCAAAAAATCCCAAAAATTCCCCAAAAACATCCCAAATAATCCCAAAAACCCCCAAAATTACCCTAAAAATCCCCCTAAAATCCCCCAAAATCCAAAAAATCCCCCAAAAATTCCAAAAAATCCCAAATAAAATCCTAAAATCTAAAAAAATCCCCAAAATATCCCAAAAATTCCCCAAAAAATCCCAAAAATTCCCCAAAAACATCCCAAATAATCCCAAAAACCCCCAAAATTACCCTAAAAATCCCCCTAAAATCCCCCAAAATCCAAAAAATCCCCCAAAAATTCCAAAAAATCCCAAATAAAATCCTAAAATCCCCCAAAATTTCCGAAATACCCCAAAAATCTCCCAAAAAAGCCCAAATAATCCCCAAAAAATCCAAAACCCCCCAAAATTGCCCTAAAATTGCCCTAAAACCCCCCAAAACCCATCCAAAATCCCAATAAATTAAAAAAAAAATCCCAAATAAAATCCTAAAATCCCCCAAAATTTCCAAAATACCTCGAAAATAGTCCAAAAATATCCCAAAAATCCCAATAAAACCCCCAAATAATCCCCAAAAAATCCAAAAATCCCCCCAAATTGCCCTCAAATCCCCCTAAAACCACCCAAAAATCAGCCAAAAAATCACAAATTTTCCAAAAATCCCCAGATTTCCCAAATTTCCCCGATTTTGCCCCAAACCTGGGCCCGATCTCGAGCAGCAGGTGCTGCCCCCGGGGGCTCAGGAAGCTCCGGGGGGCCACGTCCCCCCCCCCGGCCAGGGGGGACCCCAAAATCCAGCGCAGCACCCCCAGCTCCTCCTCGCTCGGGGGGGACTCCCCTGGAAGGAAAAAAAGGTTAAAAAGGAGAAAAATTGAAATATTTTGTTAAAAAAGTGAAAATTCTATAAAAATCCCATTAAAATCCCGTTAAAATCCCATTAAAATGGCAAAAATCCCATTAAAAATCCTACAAAAATCCCATTAAAACTGAAAAAAATCCTATTAAAGTTGTACCAAAAATCCCACAAAAATTCCCATAAAAATCCCATTAAAATTGCAAAAATCCCATTAAAATTGAAAAAAACCCCATTAAAAATGGCATAAAAATGGCACAAATCCCATAAAAATCCCATTAAAATCCCACAAAAATCTGTCCAAAAATCCCATAAAAATCCCATAAAAAACCACAAAAATCCCATAAAAAATCACAAAAATCCCATTAAAAATGGGATAAAAATGGCAAAAATCCCATAAAAATCCCACCAAAAAACCCATTAAAAAATCCCATTAAAATCCTATTTAAAATCCCATAACAATTCCCATAAAAATCCCATCAAAATCGCACCAAAAATCCCATAAAAATCCCATTAAAAA
>NW_024361842.1:0-238 GCF_014805655.1 Passer montanus
CCCCGGTGCTGCTGTCCCGGCGTTGCCGCCCCGCTGCTCCGGGCAGGGGCTGCCGGGGAGCTCCTGCCTGCCCCGGGGGAAGCCGCCTGGGAAGGGGCCGAGTTCGGGCCCCTGCCGGGCCGCGGGCTCGTGGCGGAGCGGCCTCGGCTGCCGTGGGAGCCCCAGCCCTGCCCTGCCCCATCGCTGCCCGCCGGGGCTCGGAGCCAGCGCCCAGCGCTCCCACAGCGACCCTGCAGCC
>NW_024361843.1:0-238 GCF_014805655.1 Passer montanus
GACTTTTAGGGGTCTCATCCTTTTGGGGGCATTCTTGGGGGTCTCATTTTGGGGGGGGTCCTAGGGGTGATTTGGGAGGACTTTTAGGGGGTCTCATCGTTTTTTTGGGTGGCCTCTTCTGCCTCTCACCTTCACGGGGTGACCCCAGGAACTTTCGGGGTGCTCAGGCCGTGTCCGGGCTGCCAATTTGGGGAGGGGGCGTCCCCCCAAACCCCCCCTGAACCCCCCTTTTTGCCCC
>NW_024361844.1:0-238 GCF_014805655.1 Passer montanus
GCCCCCGCGCCCCCCGCCCGTGTCCCCGCCGCACCTGGGGGCCCGGGGCGGCGCCGTCGGCGCAGACGAACTGCACGAAGTCCTTGAGCGAGTCCTGCCCGTGGTGGTAGCGGATGGTGGGGTGGGCGAAGTAGGGGCTCGACTGGGGCAGGAGGGACCCCGACGGGAAGTGCAGCGCCGAGGCCGAGGCCCGCGGGCTGCCTGCAGGGACCCTCAGCGCCAGCGGCCGCGGGACCCC
>NW_024361845.1:0-238 GCF_014805655.1 Passer montanus
TGGGCGTGTCCCTGCTCAACGGGTGGGCGTGGCTAACTGGGGGCGGGGTTTATATCCCTGCTCACCTGATTGGCTAAGCTGTCTGGGGGCGGGGTTTCTGTCCCCGCTCACCTGGTGGGCGGGGTTTGCGGCACTGGGCGGGGCCTGTTCCCCTGGTGGGCGGGGTCCCATGGTGGGCGGAGTTTAAATCCCTGCTTACCTGATTGGCCAAGCTGTCTGGGGGCGGGGTTTCTGTCCC
>NW_024361846.1:0-238 GCF_014805655.1 Passer montanus
CCAGCGCCTGGCGCACGGCGCCGCAGGAGTTGAGGCCGCTGAGCAGCTCGGGGGGAGATTTTGGGGCACTTTTTGGGGATTTTTTGGCCATTTTTGGTTGGTTTCTGGGCCGTTTTTGTCGGATTTTTGGAGGATTTATTTTTGCCATTTTTGGAGGATTTTTTTTGGTCATTTTTGGAGGATTTTTTGAGGATTTTTTGGTGATTTTTTGAGGATATTTGTGGCGGGATTTTTTTTT
>NW_024361847.1:0-238 GCF_014805655.1 Passer montanus
ATCTTTTCTGAGGAATGAGACTGAAAGTGGAGATAATGAGAATGTTTCTGGAAAGGTGGGAGAAAAGGAAAGATTTCACAAAAAGAATCTCTCAAGCACTGCTCTCTAAGGCCAGTTCATCCTCTGATGTTTTAGTTTGAGAATCTGTCGTGGAAAAATACAAGCAACAAAAGCAAGTCGCTCACATATGTTGGAATAATAATGATTTTTTTTTTTTTAATGACAGGGGATTTAATAA
>NW_024361848.1:0-238 GCF_014805655.1 Passer montanus
GTGGAAAACTTGCAGCTCTCCGTGGCTGGTGCCTGGGTCAGCACAGCTGTGAAGCCCCTGCTGGCAGAGCCAGGCACAGGCACCTGGCAGTGGCCTGTGAAAGAGGCAGAGCTGCTGAGCCCCAGGCACGGAGCTGTGGCTGAAGCCCTGTGCTGCTTTCCCAGCAGTCACCCCTTGGAGGGGGCAGCACAGGAACAGGGCTCGCTGCTGGCACTGCATCCCCCTCCTGTCAGCTGGG
>NW_024361849.1:0-238 GCF_014805655.1 Passer montanus
CTACCAGACCTATACATTACAATCTAAAGCTTAAAAGCACCTCCTTGTAGTACTGTTTTCTGATACTGTCTTAATTCAGCTACATGACTTCAGAAAACATCACTCAAGTTCTGCACATTTTTAGACAGTAAGTAGGCATTTAATGTGAAAGCACACACAGAGCAAATCTTGTACCTCAAATAGGTAAGACATTTACTTCATGTGAATAGAAATCAGTCAGATTTTGAGGCTATAGCAA
>NW_024361850.1:0-238 GCF_014805655.1 Passer montanus
TCTGTGATTCTGTGACATGTGGGAAAAGCTCATGAGCCTTTTCCACCCAGGATATGAGGTTTGTTAGGGGGGACAGGCGCTGTGGAACAGAGAAACCTGTCCCCTCCCATAGAGCTGGGTCAGCGTGGCCTCCAGTTGTGCCCGTGTGAGGTTCTGGACCTGGTTCCTGCTGTTTTCAGCAATGACCGCCCAAGTCCTCATGGTGGTGTTGGTCTGGCAGCAGGCAGCTGACCAGATG
>NW_024361851.1:0-238 GCF_014805655.1 Passer montanus
AAGAATTATTCCCCTGAGATACTCTACTTGTTTCTACAGTTGGTTGTCTATCAGCCAAGAAGAAAGATTCATGTCCATAAACTGTCTTGATTAAAGCTATTATTAAAATTATTTCCTTTAAACATTTATATTTTCTCTTCAATATGTTTATTGAATTGGACACAATTAACTGAGAAATATTTTAGTCCAAAGAAATAGCCATAAGAAGCAGAGAAAAATCCTTTTTCTATGTACATGG
>NW_024361852.1:0-4176 GCF_014805655.1 Passer montanus
CTGCACAAGAGGAAGGTGAGCGCCACACGCGTGTCACACGCATGTCACACGTGTGTCACACGTGTGTAAATGGGGACCCCAGGTGTGTCACAGGGACCCCAGATGTGTCACAGGTGTATTCAGGTGTGCCCAGGTGTGTCACAGGTGTGTCCAGGTGTGTCACACGTGTGTCACAGGTGTGTCAGGTGTGTCACACGTGTGCCCAGGTGTGTCACAGGTGCGTCACAGGTGTGTCAGGTGTGTAAACAGGGACCCCAGGTGTGTCACAGGTGTGTCAGGTGTGTAAATAGGGACCCCAGGTGTGTCACAGGGACCCCAGGTGTGTTCAGGTGTGCCTCAGGTGTGGCCCAGGTGTGCCTCAGGTGTGTTCAGGTGTATCTCAGGTGTGTCATAGGTGTATCTAAGTGGATCTCAGGTGTATGCAGGTGTGCCCAGGTTTATCCCAGGTGTAACTCAAGTGTATTTAAGTGGCTCTCAGGTGTGCCCAGGTGTCTCTCAGGTGTATCTAAATGGGTCTCAGGTGTATCCCAGGTGTATCCAGGTGTGCCCAGGTGTGTCCGAGGTGTATCTCAGTGGATCTGAGTCGTATCCAGGTGTATTCTAGGTGTGTCCAGGTGTGTGTAAATGGGTCTCAGGTGTATCCAGGTACACCCAGGTGTATCTCAGGTGTCTCTAGGTACACCCAGGTGTCTCTCAGGTGTGCCCAGGTGTATCTCAGCTGTATCTGAATGGGTCTCAGGTGTATCCAGATGTACTCAGGTGTATCCCAGGTGTATCCCAGGTGTACCCAGGTGTATCCCAGGTGTATCCAGGTGTACCCAGGTATATCCAGGTACACCCAGGTGTGCCCAGGTGTATCTCAGGTGTATCCCAGGTGTATCCCAGGTGTAACCCAGGTGTAACCCAGGTGTCTCTCAGGCAGTAGAAGCAGCCCAGCTGGCCGAGGACCTGCGTGCGCAGGGCGAGCACGTGCAGGCGCGGCTGCGGGAGCTCCAGGTGTGCCCAGGTGTGCCCAGGTGTATCCAGGTACACCCAGGTGTATCCAGGTGTATGTAAATGAGTCCCAGGTGTATCCAGGTGTGTCCAGGTGTATGTAAATGGATCTCAGGTGTGCCCAGGTGTATCCCAGGTGTATGTAAATGAGTCTCAGGTGTATCCCAGGTGTAACCCAGGTGCATTTCAGGCAGTCGAGGCGGCCCAGCTGGCCGAGGACCTGCGTGCGCAGGGCGAGCACGTGCAGGCGCGGCTGCGGGAGCTGCAGGTGTGCCCAGGTGTGCCCAGGTGTGCCCAGGTGTGCCCAGGTGTGCCCAGGTGTGCCCAGGTGTGCCCAGGTGTATCCCAGGTGTATGTAAATGAGTCCCAGGTGTATCCAGGTGTACCCAGGTGTATGTAAATGGATCTCAGGTGTATCAAGGTGTGCCCAGGTGTATCCAGGTGTATGTAAATGCATTTCAGGTGTACCCAGGTGTACCCAGGTGTGTCTCAGGTGTATCTGAATGGGTCTCAGGTGTATCCAGGTGTATCCCAGGTACACCCAGGTGTATGTAAATGAGTCTCAGGTACACCCAGGTGTATCCCAGGTGTAACCCAGGTGTATCCTAGGTGTATCCCAGGTGTGCCCAGGTGTACCCAGGTGTGTCTCAGGTGTACCCAGGTGTATCCCAGGTGTATCTCAGTGGGTCTCAGGTGTATCCAGGGGTATCCCAGGTGTATCCAGGTGTATCCCAGGTACACCCAGGTGTATGTAAATGAGTCTCAGGTACACCCAGGGGTATCCCAGGGGTAACCCAGGTGTATCCCAGGTGTATCCCAGGTGTATCTCAGTGGGTCTCAGGTGTATCCAGGGGTATCCCAGGTGTATCCAGGTGTATCCCAGGTACACCCAGGTGTATGTAAATGAGTCTCAGGTACACCCAGGGGTATCCCAGGGGTAACCCAGGTGTATCCCAGGTGTATCCCAGGTGTATCTCAGTGGGTCTCAGGTGTATCCAGGGGTATCCCAGGTGTATCCAGGTGTATCCCAGGTGTATCCCAGGTGTATCTCAGTGGGTCTCAGGTGTATCTAGATGTACTCAGGTGTATCTCAGGTGTGCTCAGGTGTAACTCAGGTGTGTGTAAATGGATCTTAAGTGTATCAAGGTGTGCCCAGGTGTATCCAGGTGTATGTAAATGAGTCCCAGGTGTATCCAGGTGTGTCCAGGTGTGTGTAAATGGATCTCAGGTGTGCCCAGGTGTATCCCAGGTGTATCTCAGGTGTATCTAAGTGGATCTGAGTCATATCCAGGTGTATTCCAGGTATATCCAAGTGTGTGTAAATGGGTCTCAGGTGTGCCCAGGTGTATCTCAGGTGTATCCCAGGTGTATCCAGGTGTATCCCAGGTGTATCCCAGGTGTATCCCAGGTGATCCAGGTGTATCCCAGGTGTATCCAGGTGTATCCCAGGTGTATCCAGGTGTATCCCAGGTGTATCCAGGTGTATCCCAGGTGTATCCAGGTGTATCCCAGGTGTATCCAGGTGTATCCCAGGTGTATCCAG
Source organism: Passer montanus (assembly GCF_014805655.1). Lineage (NCBI taxonomy): Eukaryota > Metazoa > Chordata > Aves > Passeriformes > Passeridae > Passer > Passer montanus. The sequence continues at coordinate 2,537 of NW_024361852.1, forward strand.
GTGTATCCCAGGTGTATCCAGGTGTATCCCAGGTACACCCAGGTGTATGTAAATGAGTCTCAGGTACACCCAGGTGTATCCCAGGTGTAACCCAGGTGTATCCCAGGTGTATCCCAGGTGTATCCCAGGTGTATCTCAGTGGGTCTCAGGTGTATCCAGGTGCACTCAGGTGTATCTCAGGTGTGCCCAGGTGTATCCAGGTGTATGTGGGGTGTATCTAAGTGGAGCTCAGGTGTATCAAGGTGTGCCCAGGTGTATCTAAATGGGTCTCAGGTGTGCCCAGGTGTACCCAGGTGTAACCCAGGTGTAACCCAGGTGTGTTTCAGGCAGTCGAGGCGGCCCAGCTGGCCGAGGACCTTCGGGCGCAGGGCGAGCACGTGCAGGCGCGGCTGCGGGAGCTGCAGGTGTGCGCGGCCGAGAACCGCGCGGCCAAGGAGAAGGAGTCGCTGAGCCTCAAGAGAGCCCAGGTGGGGATTTGGGGCATTTCGGGCGATTTTGGGGAGATTTGAGGGGATTTGGGGTTTTTTTTGGGGAATTTCAGGGTGTTTCAGAGGTTTTTTGGTAGATTTTGGGGGATTTTTTAGGGATTTTTGGGGATATTTTGGGGGTTTTGTGGGGATATTGGGAGTTATGACCACGGCCATCAATGACCACCCAATGGTCACTCAATGTCCATCCTTGGTGACCAGTGGTCATCTGTGGTCATCTCTGGTCATTTCTGGTCATCTGTGGTCATCTGTGGTCATCTGTGGTCATTCTTGATGACCACGGCCATCAATGACCACCCAATGGTCACTCAATGTCCTTGGTGACCACCCACAACCATCAATGATCACCCAATGGTCATCCAATGTCCATCCTTGGTGACCAGTGGTCACCTCTGGTCATCTGTGGTCATCTTTGGTGACCACGCCCACCGATGACCACCCAATGGTCACTCAATGTCCATCCTTGGTGACCACTGACCACTCATGACCACCGATGACCACCCGTGGTCACTCAATGTCCACCTTTGGTCACCACTGACCACTGATGGCCACTCGTGATGACCCATGACCACTGATGACCACCGATGACCACCTGTGGTCACTCAGCGTCCATCTTTGGTCACCAATGTCCACCTGTGGTCACTCAATGTCCATCTTTGGTCACCAATGTCCACCTGTGGTCACTCAATTTCCACCTTTGGTCACCAATGTCCACCCGTGGTCACTCAGTGTCCATCTTTGGTCACCAATGTCCACCTGTGGTCACTCAGTGTCCACCTTTGGTCACCAATGTCCACACGTGGTCACTCAGTGTCCATCTTTGGTCACCACTGACCACTGATGACCACTGGTGATGGTCACTGACCACTGATGACCACCCATGATGACCGATGACCACCAATGACCGCCCCGCCCTGCCCCCGTGGTCACTCCCGCCCGTCTCCTGCTGACCACTGACCGCTCTCCGGCCGCTCCCCGCTGACCACCTGTGGTCACTCTGTGTCCCTCACTGACCACCTGTGGTCACTCTGTGTCCATCCCTCACTGACCACCTGCGGTCACTCTGTGTCCCCCCCATGGTGACCAGTGGTCACTCCAGGCCACCCCTGGTCACCCCAGGCCACCCTTGTCCACCCCAGAGTGACCACTGAC
>NW_024361853.1:0-238 GCF_014805655.1 Passer montanus
CTGTTTTTGGGGTATTTTTGGGATGTTTTCGGGCTGTTTTGGGGTATTTTTGGGACGTTTTTGGGGTTTTCAGCCCCCTGTGGCCCGGCTGCCCCAGAGCCGCTCCCGGGGCTCTGCGGGGACCCCAAACCTCGGGGCTGAGGGACCTTTGGGGGGGCTTGGGGGCATTTAGGGACATTTGGGGTTTGGGGGCTGGGATTTGGGGACTCAGTTTGGGGTCAGGGTTTGGGGTCAGGGT
>NW_024361854.1:0-238 GCF_014805655.1 Passer montanus
AGGGAAGTGTCCCTCTGGCCCATTCAGGAGCTTCAGTGAGGAGAGTCCTTGCTGAAGGCACGAGGGAGGAAAATGCTCCTGTCAGCAGAGAAGAAACCCTGCTGTTGTTTTGCACTCAGGGATAGGAGCAAGGGGCCACCAGAAAATAATCTGGGGTGGTTTGATGGAGTGATAGTTGCCATAACAACTTGGTTCTTACCGAACAGAGCTCAGCCCACACCTTCCCCAGCTCATGCCC
>NW_024361855.1:0-238 GCF_014805655.1 Passer montanus
GGCCACCAGGATCCACCGGGATCCACTGGTGTCTACTGGGATCTGCTGGGTGTACTGGGATCTGCTGGGTGTACTGGGGCCACCGGGATACACCGGGATCTACTGGGATCCACTGAGGTGCACTGGGATCTACTGGGGCCACTGGGAGTACTGGGGTGTAGTGAGATCCACCAGGATCAACCGGGGTGTACTGGGGCCACTGGGATCTGCCGGGATCCACTGGGGTCTACTGGGATCT
>NW_024361856.1:0-238 GCF_014805655.1 Passer montanus
TCACTAGTGGGGTTCTGCAGGACTCCATCATTGGCCCTGTGCTCTTCAACATCTTTGTTAATGACTTGGACATAGGACTGGGAGGGAAACTGAGCAACTTTGCAGATGATACAAAACTGGGAGGATCTGTTGGTTCCCTTGAAGGGAGGGAGGCTCTGCAGGGAGATCTGGACAATTTAGAGAACTTGGCAATTACCAACCATATTAAGTTAAACAAAGGTAAAATGCCAGATTCTGC
>NW_024361857.1:0-238 GCF_014805655.1 Passer montanus
TTTAGTTGGCTTTGGACTCCAGGAAAGCCCCATGGAAAACTTTAAAAAACATTTTTATAAACTGTAGACATCACAACAACTTCACTTCGTTACAATGGAACAGGAATTCTGCAGCTGGACCTTTGCACACAGGTGAAACCCTGCTAGGAGGGTTTCAAAAACCAGCCCCTTTCCAACCCCCTCAGGGCAGCTCCCCCTGCTCGGGGAGGGCCCCGGGTACCTTATTGCTGCTGGCCGC
>NW_024361858.1:0-238 GCF_014805655.1 Passer montanus
CCCCTCCAATTTACCAGGGCCCCCCCACACACCGGGACCCCCCCTTCACCGCCCCCCAAAAGCGCTGGGACTCCCCTGGTCCATGAAACCCCCCCACTCACCGCCCTTTCCCCATCCATGGGGCCACCCTCACCACCCCCCCACTCACCAGGACCCCCCAATCCATGGGACCCCCCAACACTCACCATGCCCCCAGGCCCTCAGCAGCCCCCAGGCCCCCCCCATTGATTGACCCCCC
>NW_024361859.1:0-238 GCF_014805655.1 Passer montanus
CTGTGGAAGGAGCTCAGCCCTTTTATACAGCCCAGAGTGCCGGGGGCATCGTCCGGGGCTGCGGGCAGACCCCCCTTCCCCAATAATTACCAATTCACGCTGCCAAGCTTCATAAAGTGAAGGGACGCAGAAAAATTCTGTCATTCCCCCCATTGTGGACATTGGTGTGGAAATGAGTGGACAAAAGAGAGGCGCTTGCAGGGCCAGCCGTGGCCCATCATTACATGACAGACTTGGT
>NW_024361860.1:0-238 GCF_014805655.1 Passer montanus
GATTTGGGGCTCTGTGGCTGTGGGGTCCCTGCTGGGATAGGATTTAGGGATCCGGGGGTCCCTGCTGGGGCAGGATTTGGAGCTCTGTGGCTGTGGGGTCCCTGCTGGGGCAGGATTTGGGGCTCTGTGGCTGTGGGGTCCCAGGCAGAGCCGGGGTGGGGGTCCCTGCCGGGTGCTGGCGGCCGCGGCATCTGAGCTGGGCAGGCCTGGGGGGAGCAGGGGCTGGGCAGTGTCGGGG
>NW_024361861.1:0-238 GCF_014805655.1 Passer montanus
AGGGGGGTCAGCGCCTGGAACCCCCAGAACACCCCAAAACACCCTGAAATCACCCCAAAATCACCCAAAACACCCCCAAATCACCCCAAAACACCCTGAAATCACCCCAGAATCACCCCTAAACTGCCCCAAAAACTCAAAATCACCCCAAAAAACCCCAAAATGCCCTGAAATCACCCAAAATCACCCCCAAATTGCCCCAAAAACCCAAATCACCCCAAAACGCCCTGAAATCACC
>NW_024361862.1:0-238 GCF_014805655.1 Passer montanus
ATTTAATCCTGACCTTGGCAGAAAGAAGCAGAGACTGTACAAGGGAGTTCCTGGATTATCCACCCCTCTGAGCAGCCCCTGAGCTGCCCCCAGCACTCTTTGGCTTTGCATCCTCCTCTCACATGCAGGATTTCCCCACTCTCGGGGTCTCTTTCACCCCAGCAGCTCTGCAGGAGGAAGGCAGCGCTGGCCCTGCCCCCGGGAGCCCCAGCCTGGGGCAAAGGCACCCCCGAACCCC
>NW_024361863.1:0-6716 GCF_014805655.1 Passer montanus
GTTAAGTAGCTCAGCCTTTTCTTTATCTTAGTTACTATATTCCCCACTGCATCCAAAAAAGACTTGAGGTTCTCCTTATCCCATGTTTTTCTATTAATTTTTTTTTAGAAACATTTTCTATTATTTTTTACAGAAGTGGACAGGTTAAGCTCTAATTGAGCTTTCACCTCTTTCCTTTTCTTTCTGCATGATCTAACAACATCCTTAAACATTTTCTAAGTTGCTTGACTTTCATTCCAAGGTTGATGCACCCTCTTTTTTCCCTTGAGTTGCAACAACAGCTCCATGGTCAGCTGGGCCAGTCATTTTCCTCTCTAGCTCATCTTTTGCCACAGTGGAACAGACTGCTGCTTTCCTCTTAAGATTACTTTCTTGAAGTGTGTCCATCCTTCCTGGACCCCTTTGTTTTTAAGGGCTGTTTCCCTTAAAAAAATCAGTACCTGATTTGTTACTCTGCAAATGTGCATTCTAAACAGGCCAGAGTCTGCCCTTCCTAATTCCAGTGTAGAAGTTTTGTTGCTGCCCCTCTTTCTTTCATAGAATATTGAGTACTTGATTATTTCATGGTCACTGTACCCCCGGCAGACTCCGACAACTACATCTGCCACCAGCCCTTCTCTATTTGTGAACAGCAGGAGACAACAGAGCTTTCCTTGGAGGTGGGAGTGTTACCAAAAATTCAGTAAAATAGAAAACTCTTTAACACCAATGTAGCATTGAGAAGCAGCATTCTTTATTCAGCTGCATGCACTGGGAATGGTTTCTCCCAAAGCCGTGCATGCTGAGTACAGGAAAGTTTCTTTTTTATATACTGTATTTTGCATAGATATTCATTGATTGTCCCAGACTAAATATACATCTGATAATAATTTTCCCAAAATCACTTACGTATTTCCCCTCCCCTACTCTCCTGGGGGTCTCTCTGGTGGTCCCTGGTGGTTGTGGATCCCAATGTTCCAGTGGGCCGGGCTGAGCTGGCAGGACACTGAGGCTGGTGAGCTTCCCGTTCCCCTCCTCACACAATGGGCATTATATGGTTTCCATAGGCCTGGGGTTTTGGAGAACAAGCTCCAGGTGTCAGCTCACCTGGTGTAGACAATTGATCATCTGGGAACATGAGGTCACAGAATGGGCTATGGCATCACAGAGTGGGTTATGTGATGTCATTGAGAAACTATGACATCACAGGCCATTCTGTGACTTCACAGACAGACTGTAACATCACAGATCAGAGGTCTGATATCACAGTGCAGACTATGACATCACAGAGTTGGCTGTGACATCAGAGACTAGCTGTGTGACATTAGAGAATGGGCTGTGACATCACAGAGCCAGCTGTGACATCCCAGATGGGCTGTGTGGCATCCCAGGAGGGCTGTGTGAGGTCACTGGGTTGCTCACTCCACCCCAGCTCCCCCTCACAGTTTCTCCCAACAAGTCCAATGCTGTTCATGCCCAGCAGGGTCCCTGTCCCCTGGTATCCCCCCGGTCCACCTGGAGCCACAGCCTCCAGCAAAGGATGTTGCACAGGATCCACCCCAGAGCCTGACATGGGGACAAGGGGCCAGGGCTGTTGTGCCCACATGGCAGCAGCTGCCTGGGCCAGTGCCTTTCTCTATTCACTGATTCACACGGCCAATACATTTTCCCTACCCCTGTGCCATGGAAATGCCCTGGGCCAGTTCTTCTGTGAAATCCCACAGATTCTCAAGCTCTCTTGCTCCAAATCTCAACTCAGGGAGCTGGGGCTTATTGCAGTTAGTGTCTGTTTGCTATTTGGCTGTTTTGTGTTCATGGTTTTCTCCTATGTGAAGATTTTCAGGGCTGAGGATCCCCTCTGAGCGGGGACGGCACAAAGCCTTTTCCACCTGCCTCCCTCACCTGGCTGTGGTCTCTCTGTTTCTCAGCACTGTCACATTTGCTCACCTGAAGCCCCCCTCCATCTCCTCCCCATCCCTGGATGTGGCCCTTTCAGTTCTGTACTCAGTGGTGCCACTAGCCCTGAATCCCATTATCTACAGCCTGAGGAACCAGGAGCTCAAGGATGCCCTGAGGAAAAGAATGACTCTATCTTTTCAGAAGCAATAAACTCTCTTAGAGAGGAAAACAATGGACCCTTGTTGCCATGAGTCCCCCGCAGTGTCAGAATGGGCTCCATGGTTCCATGAGGCCCCAGTATCACAATGGCCCCTTGGTTCCATTAAGCCCCACAGGGTCACAATGTCACAGGAGGCTCTGCAGTGTCACAAGGGCCCCTTGGTTCTGTGGAGCCCACTGGGTCAGTTTTACCAGTGGGCAGGGTCAGCACCAAAGACACAGACACCAACTGAAGGAATTGTGTCATTTATATAAGGTAAATCTGCAAAAATTACAAAAGTAAAGCACATAATTATTTGAAAATAATTACAATAGGAGCAGCTCAGCAATGCACTCAATCATCACCATCAAAGATTGCAGCAGTGATTAAGAAAGATCCAGCACCAGTTCCCGTCAGGCTTTACCATCCCCCAGATCCACACAGCAGCTGGGTGAAGCTGTCACAGCCAAGGGCTGCAGAGCCACTCCTGGACACTGAGAATTCCTGAAGCTGCCTCCAGCCACAGGTGAGGCTCCAACCTCGCTGTGAGAGGGCCCAGCTCTGACAGTGCTGAATGAACAAACTGACAGCACTTCTAGTGCAGGAACATCTGGTTTCATCCTCCTCTTGGGTTCCTCCCAAAGCCTGGCCAGGGCTCAAGGAGGAACCAAGGGAGGTGACTTTGATCATTAAGCCCCAAACAAGGCCAGACTGGGGCCTTGTCTGATTTTTAAATGCACAGGTAAATCCACATTTCACCAGTGAAAATGTACAGAGATCATACTGCTAATAATAATTCATTAATGAGCAGATGCAAAGATAACCTTTGGTTGGAAGGTTCATCGAGAGGTCAGCTTTGGCCCAGGGCCTGGTGTTCAGGCCTCACACAGGGCCTGGTGTTGAGGCCTCAGGACTTCAATCAGTGCTTTGACCTACAGATGATCTACAACCTTCATAGCAATTCTTTCAATAACACAGTTTAGATTAGGTATTAGGCATTGTCTTGGTTTGACCCAGAAGTGAGTTTCTGGAAAAGTCGTGGTCAAACCAATCAAGTTGAAGAAAATGCTAACAGATGAGAGTGCCCTAGATGGAGGAGATGATTGGAGTGGCTTTGGCTGAACTTTTCTCTTTACATAGCCACGGGCGAAACCAATTTCTTCCGAGATGTCAGAGAATGCACCTTGGGGGAGGCAGTTGGCCGGAAGCCAAGAAGGAGAAGTAGAGGGAACAGAGACTGAGGGGGAGGGTGTGGTGGAGCCCTCTGCCTTCAGCGAAAGATCTCTGTTCCCGAGAACCAAGCCCCAGGAGAGTAAAAATATGGGGGGCGACAGGTGTCCCAAATGGTGAGAGGCTGCCACATCTTGGAACTGGGCAATGCATTCTTAAAAGGACCTAAGGAGCATTTGGATCCATGGCCGGTGGTGAGAGCGCTGGACATGGAAGGAAGATGGTCACCAAGGACAGGACACCTGGGCACCGGACCATGAAAGCCTGAGAGGGAACAGCCAGCAAATTACTGTCTCTGCAGGAAGTCTGAAATGTTTCATTCCATTTCTTTCACATATTAATGTTGCATTTACAGCTGCTCAAGCTTAAAACATCTTTAACTGAAAGGTTAAATGAGAGACATGGGAAGATCCCAAAGAAAAGGTTCATCTCTCTTTATAGTCATGTCATATGGGTTTGTGTTACCCAGTTGCAAGTCTTTCTAGATGCAATTTATTCACAGTGAGTACTTGAAGCTTCTTGTATCCCTTACTTCCTTTTATTTGTGCAAGGCTGTTCAATACAACATCTGCATCCATGCTTCCTAATAGCTTCATCTGTGGATCTCTGTAAGTGGGGTTTTTTTTGCATTGTAAGATGTACACAAAAGGTTTGTTGTTGATTACACATACAATTTCTTACAAGTCAACACTGCTGTTGTAAAGAGGTTCTATAGCAAAACATATTTTGAACTCTTTTTTTCAGGCACCAACTTTCCTTTCAGTTTAAGACATGGTTTTAATTATAAATAAAATGAAATTAAATTTTGATTATAATGTATAAAATATTTGGGTTTTTTCTTAAAAAAACACCCAAACAACAACAAAGAAAAAGCATACACAATCCTTTAGCTTTAATGAATAACTGAATAATATGGGTCAGGAGAGGAGCTTCATGAAATACATATTATAGAAAAATGACTTAGATCTGACCTAAAACTTGGGCTTAGGCTGACCTGGGTGAGGCGTGAGGGCAGGGGGAGATGAGAGGTGGCCTGACTGGAAAAGAACACTGGTACACACAGCATGGAGCCAAGCATGGCTGTGGGGAAGGTCAGAAGGGAAAAGAAATAAAAATAATTACTAGCAGAAATGTGATGGGACGGGAGAGAAAAAATCTTCAGGTTTTTGGCAATTCTGGTGCCTGAGGGTGAAGCTGTCAGTGCACCTCAAGATCTGTGCACAGCCAGGACAGAGCTGCTTTGAGTTTCAGCTGTGAAATACTGTGTGGTGTGCCAGAGTGAACTGGGGAACGGAGGGACAGGGATTTCAGGGAACAAGTACCTGCTCTTTAGGGAGAAGAGCTGAGAGACTGCACCTTAAACCTTCATTTCTCCTTAGTGTGTGTGCAGGGTGATGTGCTGTTCTGTGCACATCTGTGCTGTTCTGTCTTATGGGAACTAACACCATGTTTGCTGTTGGTTTGGAGATTTCATACTGTTCCACCCCCACCCGTCAGAACATTTCATTACATCTCTCAGGCAATAGAAAGGACTTTTAGGATTATTAGGTAAGTCATTATATTATTAGATATGTTTTTGAATATATGGGCAGAGCTGTCATTTTATAAGTCTGTCAGATGGCAGGAAACAACAGAGAATAAGGGGAAAACCATCAATTCCTACCTCCATATAGCTCATATTGCTAAACTAGTTACCCCCCACTTGTAACGGGGATTTAGAAGTGTGACTATGGCTAAAAAAAGGCTTGGCACTGCTTACAGCAAACTTCAGGGGCCATTTGAAAGCTGTGGGCAATCCAGAACATCCTACACTGGAAATTTGGACAGATATCCCAAAAAGCCTTGGGCTTAACACCAAGTTCTGCATTTTCCAGAAACATTCCATCCCGCACTAAAGGATGGCACTGAGAAACTTCACTGACTGTCCATCTAAATTTCTCTTCTTATTCCACTGTTTTACATGATGGTTTTGGTCTCCTTAATCCCATCTCACAGATTTAAACAAGAATTATTTTACTCACTAAGAAGTCAAACAAGGGGCTAATTTTTTGCAGGCAGTGCATAAACATACACTGGAAACATACACTGGACCAGATATTCCTATCAAAAGCAGATAAACATGAATAAATCCTAGATCAAACAAGGGATTCAGGGTATTTGTGGTTCAGTTGTTTTGGTTTAACTATCAGCTTGTCTACAGGAACAAATCAGCTGTGAATACTAAAAGTTCATAGCAGAGATTTTTTTTCTGGGCCTGTGCAATGCTCTAAATTTATTTTCGTCCCTTACCACAATATTTCCTGTAAGTTGACCAGACTGTATCACAGAAACTCCAGGCAGAAAATTGATGAACATCAAAAATCCATGGCTAAAGCCTCTCCCTCAGCTCTGGAGCCACCACACATGCTGTTGATACAGCCTTTTGTGAGGAAGGGGCATGGTACCACCACAGTGATGTTTCCATAACCAAGGTGCAGATGTGAGATGAATGGCCAAGATGAATCCCAAGTTGAAGGAGTGCCTCAAGAGTAAAGTAAACTGCAAATCACCAGGAAAAGAAAGAAAAAATACCCAGGTATAACAGGAATGGGAAAGGCTTCTCAGGGTCTGATGGGAAAGAAATGAGCAGAGTGTGTTAAACAGATAAATGGGACAGAGGAAGATGTTCTAGGCAGAAATATGCCGGAAATATTTTGAAGCAGAGTCCTGGCAAAGTGTTTTCAACGTTGTTGTTAGTAAGGTTTGAATAACACTGGTGTATAGTAAGTCAGATCAAGCCTCCATTATCACTGCAGAGACTTGTCAGCTTTGCTCATTAGGCTTCCTAGGATCTGACTGAGTGACCTTGTTTGGTGGGAAGGCACAGATGGAGTCTGGCAGTAAATCTTGTTCATGTAGCAAGTATGCTAGATGAGGTTTGCACCTCCTACGAGCGTTTCTAGCCCCAGTAAACAACCACTGTTCCCTCCTCCCACTGTCAGCCCCTTATTTCATGCCACCAGGTACTCCAGCACTTCTTTTTACTGTCAATTACCAAAAAGAAAGAGAACATCTCGCTGTGAGTGTAGGATGATCTTTCTCTCAAAGGCAGTCGTGCACCTCACTTCTAGAGAAGCTGATGTTTGCTTTTAAATTTGGTTCTGTTACCTGATAGACCCTAAGGCTTTCTTCTGCTGTGAGTCTGTTCCTGAGCTTGAGAAATAATTCTATGATAGGAATGCAGTTTTTTACTAAGGTCATACTCACACAGTTTACAATACAATATAAATAACTAATATATAAGTAAGCAGAGGAACACTCCTTCCTAGTGATAGAGAAGACATTTGTAGCCTCCATCTGCTGCTGAACACACAAGCCAGGCTTTCAGCCTTTTGCTCTCTGTAGGGAGCTGGTACAAGTCAGTCACCTT
>NW_024361864.1:0-238 GCF_014805655.1 Passer montanus
GATAAATGAAATCTTTAACAGGAAGAAAAGTTGAAAATAATAAACATGAGAGTGGGAAGAGAGCTTAAATGAAAGGTAATAGCATTTTTAATTTATTTTTCTTAAAATTAGAGTTACATACTTCTGTTTAGATTGGTCTTTGATTAAGGTAGGTTTCATGGAAAATCTTATTACTGCAGGCTTTTTTTTTAACATGAGCAGATATCAAGAGGCAGAAAAACCTTCTATTTCCTTGTCA
>NW_024361865.1:0-238 GCF_014805655.1 Passer montanus
AACCCCAAAAAGTGCTTTATTTCCTGTTTGGCTCCTGTCTATGCATGCCTGGGATGGTTCTCCCTACAGCTGCAACCCCAAAACTGGGGTGGCCTCTCCATCTCCCTCATGACTCTGGCCAGCGCTGCAGTAGGCCTTAGGCAGCCCGCCCTGTCGGGGACTTCCTGCCATAGTATTTCTGCAAAAAATCACTAAAAAAACCCAAAAAATGCTTTATTTCTTGTTTAGCTCCTGGGAG
>NW_024361866.1:0-238 GCF_014805655.1 Passer montanus
AGCCGCAGCGAGACGCGGGGTCGCGGCGCCGGGAACGCGGCAGCGACGAGCGCAGCGCCGGGAGGCGGCGGGATGCAGCCGATGGACGCGCACCCGTGAGGCGAAACCCGGCAGCCGGAGTGAGGAGGGCTTCATCCCGCTCCGCCAGCGCCACACGGGCTCCGGCGGGGCGGGGGTCGCGTGCGCCCGACGCGGGCGTTGGCACAAAAGCCGGAGAGGAGCATTCGAGCGACGATCA
>NW_024361867.1:0-238 GCF_014805655.1 Passer montanus
AATTTGGGGTGAAAAAATGGAAATTTGGGGAAATTGTGTGGAAAAATGGCGAAAAAACAGGGAACGAACAGGGAAAAAATGAGAAAAATTGGGAAAATTATGGGGGAAATTGCCCAGGATCTCCTTGCACGTTGGTTTCTGGTTCTGGGGCAAAAATATGGAAAATTGGGGAAATTTGGGGTAAAAATCTGAAAAAAAATGGGAAAATTATGGGGAAAAAATGGGGGGAAAATGGGGG
>NW_024361868.1:0-238 GCF_014805655.1 Passer montanus
CGGCAGAGCTCCCGCAGCCGCGCCAGGCTCAGCGCCTCCAGCTCGCGCCGCGCCGGCCGCCGCTCGCGCAGCGCCAGCTCCAGGCTCAGCTCCCGCACGGCCTGCGCCTTCAGCTCCGCCATGGTCACCCACGAGGACGAGGAGGGTGGCGGTGAGGAAGGCGGCGAGGCGTGGCGGCGCTGCGGGATCTGGTAGACGCGCAGCGGCTCGCGGCGCTTGCCCGGCAGCGCCAGGCCGG
>NW_024361869.1:0-238 GCF_014805655.1 Passer montanus
GATGGAGACTAAGAGTAGATTTTCATGGCCTGAGTGAATGCCACCTCTGAGTGCTGCCACACCCAACATTCTGGAGCTTCAATATGAACACGAGTCAAAGGCAGCCAAGTGGTACCACCACTGACATTGCTGACGTGTTTTTCTCAGTCCCTCTGGCAGCAGAGAGCAGGCCACAGTTTGTTTTCACTTGGAGGGATGTCCAGTAGACGTGGAACTGACTGTGCCAGGGATGGAAACA
>NW_024361870.1:0-238 GCF_014805655.1 Passer montanus
TCCTGGAAAATTCCCAGAAAAACCCGGTAAAACCCGGCCCTTGGGAAAACCCAGGAAAGTTGGGAATTCCCGCAGAATTCCCGGATTTTGAGGAGCCATTCCCGGTTTTTTTCCCGGGAACGTTCCCGGGATTTGTTTTCCCGCGGGAATTCCGGAACGGGCGGGAAAAATCCCGAGGGAAGGAAACGCCGGGAATGGCGGAGATTCCTGAGGGGAAGCGGGAATTGGCGGGAAAAGG
>NW_024361871.1:0-238 GCF_014805655.1 Passer montanus
GGGGGGCAGCCCGGGGGGGCTCGGGGGGCGGCGGATGTTGGCGCGGTCCTTGGCCGCCTCTTCCTCCTCGTCGTAGCGCTCCTCCTCCTCCTCGTCGCTGTGGCGCGGGCTCGAGAGGCGCGAGAGCGCCGGGGACGGCGGCACCGAGGCGGGCCGGGGGTAGCGGAACCCCTGGATTGGGGAGGGGGCGGCGGTGGGGAGGGGATTGGGGTAAAAAAGGGAATAAAAGGGGAAAAAA
>NW_024361872.1:0-238 GCF_014805655.1 Passer montanus
TTTTATAACTTCAGTGTTTCATAGGAGAGATTGATGGTACCCTGACCTCAAAAGTGTTGTTGTGTAAAGCCCTGCTACAATGCAGTGGAAACATAAAATTCTTCCACAGAGAAAATACAGGATTACCTGCAAAGAATTTTAGGCAATTTTCATACCAGTAGAAAAATATGTAGACTTCTGCTGCAGTTGCTCATTTTATTAAAAACTCCAAAATTATATTTAATTTTTTCAAAAATTA
>NW_024361873.1:0-238 GCF_014805655.1 Passer montanus
TTTTTTTCCCCTAAAAAAATTTAATTTTTCTGCCTCCGGAGCCTTTGGAGGGAATTTTGTTGCCGGGAGGGGAAAAATGAAGGAAAATTCACCCAAAAATGGGAATTTGGAGCCGTTTTGCCCCAAAAAATGGGGAAAAAATGGGAAAAAAATGAAAATTTTGGGGCCATTTTCCCTCTTTTTTCTGCCACTTTCCGGGGCGGTTTTGGGCCAAAATTTTGAATTTTTGGGGTTTTTT
>NW_024361874.1:0-2626 GCF_014805655.1 Passer montanus
TCCCGTTCTGGGGTCCCCCCGGTTTCGGGTCCCCCCGGTTTTGGGTCCCCCCGGTTTCGGGGTCCCCCCGGTTTCGGGGTCCCCCCGGGGGGTCCCCCCGGTTTCGGGGTCCCCCCGGTTTTTGGGGGACCGGCAGCAGCCGCAGGCTCCGGGCGTCGGCGCAGGCGCGGGAGAGCCCCCGGAGCCCCCCCGGGCGGGGGAGGACACAGAGCCGCCCCTCCCCCAGCTCCAGCTCCAGCCGCGAGCCGGGGACCCCCCCCCCGTTTTTCTTCCCCCGTTTTCGGGCCCCCCCGTTTTTGAGGTGCCATTTTGGGATCCCCCCATTTCGGGGTCCCGTTCTGGGGTCCCCCCGGTTTCGGGTCCCCCCGGTTTTGGGTCCCCCCGGTTTCGGGGTCCCCCCGGTTTCGGGGTCCCGTTCTGGGGTCCCCCCGGTTTCGGGGTCCCCCCGGTTTTTGGGGTACCGTGCAGCAGCCGCAGGCTCCGGGCGTCGGCGCAGGCGCGGGAGAGCCCCCGGAGCCCCCCCGGGCGGGGGAGGACACAGAGCCGCCCCTCCCCCAGCTCCAGCTCCAGCCGCGAGCCGGGGACCCCCCCCTGGGGACCCCAGAAACAAAATGTGACACCCGGGACCCCCCCGGGACCCCAAAAACAAAATGTGACACCCGGGACCCCAAAAATAAAATGTCACACCCGGGACCCCCCCCGGGACCCCAAAAACAAATGTCACACCCCGGGACCCCAAAAATAAAATATCACACCCTGGGACCCCCCCCGGGGACCCCAAAACCAAAATGTGACACCCCAGAACCCCCCCGGGACCCCAAAACCAAAATGTGACACCCGGGACCCCAAAAATAAATGTCACACCCCGGGACCCCCCCCGGCCCCCCCCCAGCTCCAGCTCCAGCCGCGAGCCGGGGACCCCCCCCTGGGGACCCCAGAAACAAAATGTGACACCCGGGACCCCAAAAATAAAATGTCACACCCGGGACCCCAAAAATAAATGTCACACCCCGGGACCCCCCCCGGGACCCCAAAAATAAACGTGACACAGCCTTGGACCCCCCCGGGGACACCCCTAGGGACACAGGGGGGACAAAAGGGACCCCGGGGGACCCCAAAGGGGCACAGGACAGAGCCGGGGGACACTGGGGACCCCTGGGGTGACACTGGGTGACAGCTGGGGACCCCTGGGGTGACACGGGGTGACAGCTGGGGACACCCAGGGGGACACAGGATGGCACGGGGGTGGCACAGGGGACCTGGGGTGACACTGGGTGACAATTAGGGACCCCCATGGGGACAGCCAGGGGGGCACTGGGTGATAACAGGGGACACCCAGGGGGACACACAGTGGCAGTTGGGGACCCGAGGTGACCCAGGGTGACCCACAGGGACCTGGGGCGACACACATGACACACATGACACACGTGACACACGTGACACGCGTGTCCCTGACCTCGGGGGGACAGTCGGCGGTGACGCGCCCCCAGGGCACGGTGACCAGGATGGCGCCGCCGCTCCGGGGGGGCCCGGGGGGGTCCCCGGTGTCCCCAGGGTCCTGCGGGGACCCCCCGGGGCCTTCGTCCCAGAACCCCCCCGGGACCCCAAAAATAAAATGTCACACCCGGGACCCCCCCCGGGGACACCCCTAGGGACACAGCGGGGACAAAAGGGACCCCGGGGGACCCCAAAGGGGCACAGGACAGAGCCGGGGGACACTGGGGACCCCTGGGGTGACACTGGGTGACAGCTGGGGACCCCTGGGGTGACACGGGGTGACAGCTGGGGACACCCAGGGGGACACAGGATGGCACGGGGGTGGCACAGGGGACCTGGGGTGACACTGGGTGACAATTAGGGACCCCCATGGGGACAGCCAGGGGGGCACTGGGTGATAACAGGGGACACCCAGGGGGACACACAGTGGCAGTTGGGGACCCGAGGTGACCCAGGGTGACCCACAGGGACCTGGGGCGACACACATGACACACATGACACACGTGACACACGTGACACGCGTGTCCCTGACCTCGGGGGGACAGTCGGCGGTGACGCGCCCCCAGGGCACGGTGACCAGGATGGCGCCGCCGCTCCGGGGGGGCCCGGGGGGGTCCCCGGTGTCCCCAGGGTCCTGCGGGGACCCCCCGGGGCCTTCGTCCCCCTCCTCCTCCTCCTCCTCCTCCTGCTCCTGCTCCGAGTCCGAGTCTGGGGGGGACACCGGGGGGTCAGGGGACAGCGGGGACAGCGGGGACAGCGGGGACAGCAGAGCTGGGGACGCTCGGGGACATTTGGGGACATTTGGGGACATTGGGGTCCCCCCCCCCTCACCCGTGCCCAGCCCGGAGCTGCAGGGCCGGAAGGGGGCGGAGCCTCCCGAGGGGGCGGGGTCCTCCGGAGGGGCGTGGTCTCCGCAGGGGGCGGGGCCGGGCTCGGGGGCGGGGCCGGCGGGGTCCCAGAGCAGGACTCGGGGACATTTGGGGACATTTGGGGACATTGGGGTCCCCCCCCCCTCACCCGTGCCCAGCCCGGAGCTGCAGGGCCGGAAGGGGGCGGAGCCTCCCGAGGGGGCGGGGTCCTCCGGAGGGGCGTGGTCTCCGCAGGGGGCGGGGCCGGGCTCGGGGGCGGG
>NW_024361874.1:4080-4521 GCF_014805655.1 Passer montanus
AAAAAACGGACCCCAGGACCCCCCTAACCCAAAAAGAGCCCATGTGGACCCCCACAAACTGACAGTGGAGACCCTCCCGCCCCAAAATCGAACCCCGTGGACCCCCCCACCTGAAAAATGGTCCCGGGGACCCCTAAAAAGGGACCCCATGGACTCCCCCACCCCGAAAACAAACACCAGGACCCCAAAAACAGAACCTGGGGAGCCCCCACCTCAAAAACCACACCCCAGGACCCTCCCCCACCCCAAAGCAAGCCCTGGGGACCCCCCAGGACCCCCCCGGGCCCCCTCACGTGGGCAGGCTGCGGGGCCCCCCCGGGCCGGGCCCCGGCTCGGCGCTCAGGCACGGCACGGAGCCCATGTCCTCGGCCTCGTACGCCGCTGGGACGCGGGACGGGACACGGGACATGAGGGGACACGGGACAGGACATGGGACAGGAC
>NW_024361875.1:0-238 GCF_014805655.1 Passer montanus
AGCGCCTGTGGGAGCGCTCCCGAAGGGCTGTTCCCCGCTTAGGGAGTAACCGGCCGCAGAGGCGGCTCCGAGGGTTTCCAGCCTAGGGAGCGCCCCGGGAGCTGGCAGCAGTCCGAAACAGCGCCGGTCCTTCCGTCACACACACTGATAGCGTCATGTATGTCAGCACCAAACATTGCATACCTGCATAAAGCATTGCCTTAAATTACATACATTATGTTCCAGTGTGAATTAAAAA
>NW_024361876.1:0-238 GCF_014805655.1 Passer montanus
ATCTGAAAATATAAAAACTAAAACCTGAGGGATCATGGGGCTGAGGGGCTGGAGGTGCCATCCCTGGATGTGGATGTGCAGACATGACAGGGAAGAGGTGAAGAGGCAGAGATGTGAACCAGGGATTTGTGTCCCACCCAGCCTGAGGTGGGGCTGCTGCACCAGAGGTGCTGGAATGCCAAGGATAAACCAGCACCATCCCTTCCCTTCCTGCAGGATTTACAGGGAAAATCACGGG
>NW_024361877.1:0-238 GCF_014805655.1 Passer montanus
CTGGTCCATCCCTCCTGCAGCAGGGGGGAGGGACAGGGTGTGTGACCCCTCTGTACAGTCCCCACTCCCGGGGTGTCCCCTGCCCCTTCCCACGTGTCCCTGGCTGTCCCTGGGTGTCCCAGGCCAGGCTGGACACTGGGGCTGGGAGCAGCTGGGACAGGGGGAGGTGTCCCTGCCATGGCTGGGGTGGGAATGGATGAGATAATGGCATGGGATAATGGGATGGGATAGAGGGATG
>NW_024361878.1:0-238 GCF_014805655.1 Passer montanus
TTTTTTTTTCCCAAACTTCAGCTGAAGTCATAGACTTCTTCCAATTTTTTGACTGTTGTTGGCCACACTTCTTTGAATGGAGTGTTTAGAAACTGTTAAGTAGCAGTTGCTTTTGAGTCCAGTTTACAAATAAAACGTTAAATACTGAGCCAAGCTCCTTTGATACAAATCCTCAATGCTACTTGCTTCAGCGGCCCTATGAAAGGTAGCAGTGCAGCTGCCTTAGGCTGTGAAATAA
>NW_024361879.1:0-238 GCF_014805655.1 Passer montanus
TTTTGTATTTTATAAACTATGCTTATTGATGAGAACAAACATTTATAAATTGTATATAGTTTTCTATATAATACTGTAAGAGACTTAAAGATCAGAATTGCCCCAAACACCATTAAGATCACCAAAGGACTCTGCTCATTCTTGCAAACCATACCACGAGGCAACTGCTCATTGGTAACCACCCTGACCCCCTGCCACCCCCCTGCCTTTGTGAATTCCTGGAAATTTGGACAGTAAG
>NW_024361880.1:0-238 GCF_014805655.1 Passer montanus
GACAGCTTCACACCTTCCCAGACCAGGGGGTTCCAAATCTCATCCCACCCCAAATGGACAATCCCAGCCTGTCTTCATGACAAAGGGGCTCTAAAATCTGGAATTATGTGGATGGGAATATTTAACAACCAGGTTTAAATTCCAGTTCCATGGGCAGGGACTCCCTCCACAGATCAGGGGGTTCCAAACCTCACCCAAGCCCAGCTTTTCCAGCCTGGCTCTGTGGCTCAGGGGCTCC
>NW_024361881.1:0-238 GCF_014805655.1 Passer montanus
CTCTGCACTCCATCCAGCCCCTGCTCCAGCTCCTTAAAGCATCACAGGTTTCATGTTTGTCTGATGCTATTTTGGTTTAATCTACTTTTTCTTCAGCTGTATGTTTCTGTAATTATTGCCTGTGTTCCTGTAGTCTGTTCGAAACAACTTTAATTTTCAGCAGAAGTAGTATTACTGTAATTGCTTGTTTAGTTTGTTAGACTGTATGGGCCTCTCCCAGATAAAGGAAAAAAAAAAA
>NW_024361882.1:0-238 GCF_014805655.1 Passer montanus
AGACCCGATGACATCCTTGTACTCTTCTTAAGGTGTCTGCCCCTATTTCCCAAGTTTACAAACTCTATTTTTTCTCTCCAAATCCAGTGAAAGCTCCCTGCTCAGCCAAGCCACTCTTCTTCCCTGATGGCTTATCCTTTGGCACCTGTGCCTATAAAATTTCTTTTTTAAAAGTATGTCCAACCTTTCTGTACCCCTCTGTTTTTTAGGGCTGTTTCCCAAGACGATCTCTGAACCA
>NW_024361883.1:0-238 GCF_014805655.1 Passer montanus
GGTAGCCTTGGTGGCCTCATTTCTCTGGGGGTCCTGGTGACCTTCGTGATCATGGTGGCCACAGTGGCCGCCAAGACCACAGTGACATTGGTGGCCTCGTGGCTTAGAGGGTTCCAATGGCCACTGCCATGGACACGGTAGCCAGGAGAAGCCCCGCCAAGTTGGGGGGAGTTCCTGGGGTGGCTCCCACCTGGAGGGAAAAAGAGAGGGGTCAGGGGGACCATGGGGTGAAGGGGTC
>NW_024361884.1:0-238 GCF_014805655.1 Passer montanus
TGCACATTTGTTTGCAGTTCTTCCCATCTCACACAAACACTGCATTAGTGTTCTGTCTCCATTCAATTTCATTACACAAAAGCTGCAACTACATCTTGTATCTAGAGAAGGGAAGTAGTTATATTAAAGTAAAAACGATTGTCAGTGAAATAAAATTGTATTCTTTATTTAGGGTTTAAAGTTTTCCAGTTCTGGAAAGGTATTAGTTTTATTTGCACATGAAGATCAGTAAGGAAAA
>NW_024361885.1:0-4489 GCF_014805655.1 Passer montanus
AATAGGGGACAGTTTCTCTGCAAATACTACATTACAAACCCTACTATTTCTGAAACTTGGAAGTAATTTTGTAGTGAATATTCTTGACCTGATGTTTATATTTACACTGAAAAACTTGAGCCATTTCTGCTGTTAAAGGACTCCAATAAATATGGCTGACAACAATGCACAGCAGGACAAGTCTATAATACATGGATTGCATTGAGTGAACAGCTGCCAGGCTGGGTCCTAAGGATTCAGTGGGGTTGCAGCTGCCTGATGGGGTAATCCTTGTTTTACATCCAAAATGGGGCCCAAAGAGGCTGGAGAGCTGCCCTGTGGAATGAGATCTGAGCATCTAGGTTGATAGCTGTAAGCGCTAAAATAAGAAGTTAAATATTGAAAATTTGTAAGATGCAGTCCAAGATTTAGTATCATATTTGTATAAGATTCTTAAACGTCAAAAGCTTCTGCTGATTACCTGACTCTACTCCTAAGCAGAAAATATTAGAGGAGTAAAATATAAAATATTTTAGTCAAAATTAGTGGTGGGAATAGAAGTTCAAAGTGCACTGGAATACTGGTACTTGAGCTCATAAGCCACACTGTGAAATTAAAACTTTTGCCTCATTTGTGCCAGGTTTTCAACCATGTTAGCAGGAATTGGAAAAAAAATTACATTCTTATGTCCTCAAGCAAATTGTATTTCATCTGTAAAATGGAAGGAATAATTAGTAATGTATCTTTACTCTTTTGTCATAACATCTTTCCTGTCTTTCTCAAAGATATTAGCCAATAAAATTTTCTTCTTTCTTAAAATTAGTCTTTTTCATTTTTATAAGCTTTAAAAAAATCCAATGAATTATGGTCAAAAGCAAATCTGATCTATCATTCCTCATAAATATCATAAATGTCATGTTACCTCCTATTTTTTTAAGCCTGCGTTTATTTCTAGGCAAATACATAGATTACTCAACATTCCTACACTTGACTTTACACTTTGGAAGAAATATTTAGGAAATGGGTTTTCTTGTGTGGTATGGTAATTTTAACTTCCTCAATATGCAGCTGCTTTAAAATATTTTTTTCTCCATTTAATGAGAATAAAATGACTTCAAATTTGCAAGTTGAAAAAAAATGAGAATCTTCTCTCTCTTTTCCCTTTCTGTACATCTTATATGGTGATTAAGGTATGTGTGAAGGAAGAAATAGCTTAGGCATTCTACTGCAAGGAACATATGCAAATCACTGGGTCATTTATTTGTCTGCATAGAAGTGGATCCAGAAATTGCCGCACTTTAAATTAATTGAAACAGAAACGTCAGCCTTTTTCTCATACTTCATATAAATTCTCCAAAGTCATTAATTAATGTATTCCTTCCTTTTCCAGGTTGAAGATGTAACATAAACTCTCATCTTATTTAGAACAATCAATATCCATTTTCTTTGGTTATGGTTTTATTGCCTGAATTATTGGAATCCAAACGATCCCTCATTAAATTGAGTGTTGTGTAATTTTTTATATTCATGACATAGGTCACACAAATAACTAGAAAGAGAAATTTTTTCCATGTGACAGTACCTAATATTTTTAACCTATAATTATCAAACTTAATTTATTGAGATAAAATTTAAAAGAACAAAAATATTAATAAAGTAAGGGAATTACACACTAAGTAGTTTCAGAAGGCTAAAATAAATTCATCTCTTTCAAAGCTATATTTGGAAATACATTAAGTCACAATAATGAATTTGATTCATGTCTCTTTGACCTCAATTTTAGATTTTGACTTCAAATGGCATTAAAAGACACGTATAGCAACTACTGCATTCACACTGTCATCTCCTGATGCTGCCATAAGTAATTATCAAATTAAATGCATTGACTAGGCACTCAAAAGCTCCTTAGTTATGTACATACATACATTCCTATTACTGAATAAAATTTTGGAAATTGAATAGGAAAGGAGAGAAAAGTCATATTTTGATATTGTTCTTACCTACTGAGAGTTCAAAACTGATGAAACTCCTCATCTGGAAAAGTTTCAGAGCAGGTCACAAAGGATGATTATTTTCTGAGCTGTTTTCACATAGAAGACAATTAAACTAAAACCCTTCAGCATTGGATGAGGTGATTAGAAGATAAAATAAAGACCTACAAAATCATGAATGACAAAGTGATTAACAAAGGATTGCTTATTCACTATTTCTTCCAGGACAAGAAATCAAATGCCCACAGGCTTCATCTTAAGTAGCAGGTTGAATTAAGCCAAAAAAAACCCCCTTTCTATTAAGTGCAAAGACACAGATCCCCATCCACATAGCAGTTAAAAAAGGCCAGTATACCAGGAAAACATTAGTATCCTATTACATAGCTCATCTCTGGACTTCCAGTTTCTGAGAGGTCACAAGCTAAATGAAGTATTGTCTGACCCTTTATTACCAACTCTACACTCTCAGACCACATACATGCATCTCTTTGTTTTGACAAAAAATCTTTTCCTTCGGACACTGTGTACATACATGCATATAATTATGCACACATACATCTCTTAGACATGTCTAAAAGCTGATAACAATGCTGTGCCTTAAGAGGTAGCACAAAATGCCTGACTTCAAAGCTGGTTCCATAAGGGGAAACATGAAGCTGTAAGACATGCTTACAGACAGCAGAAATCAGCCTTATTATAAATTTGGAGATTATAGATCGCCACATCTCAGACAGTCATCACAGAATTTATTTAAAAATGTGTTATAATAATTAGTGGAGTTTAGGACATAATTTATTTTGTGTCTGCTTTGAGTTGAAATAATTCAGATATTTTGTAAAATTCTTCCTTCTTCCCCCCCCCCCATTTCTTAAGAGTATTAATTTGGCACACTCAACAATCACTACTTTGGACAATCTGCAATTCCTTAAGCAAGAGAAAGCAGGAAAGGCAATGACTGAAAAATAAGCCCCATTTTACTGGGGAGAGGCAAGTTTAGTCAGGTTTTCCTGTGTTGCATAATGCAAAAGCAGAAAAAAGTTACAGTAAAAAAAGAAGGTGGTTAGATCCCTTCCTTGGAATGGTGTACTCTCTATATTTTAACAGGGGGTAATTGTCCCACTTTTTGCTTTCATCTTGAGACAATTTGGTATTGCAATAAGCAAGAGACCTTTCTTATCCAACAACAGTTTTTGGGCAGAGAACTTTTAGTGGCCTTTTTCATAAAAATGTTTACTATAATATCATGACTTATATTTTCATGCAATAAAAGCCCCTCATTTACAGACTAATGTTATGGAGGGGTTAAGGTAAAATACAATGAAAGTATCAATAAGGTAATTTATTTTTCAAGGTAGGTTAGTGTTAATTAGCAATAGTTAATGTTTTTATCTTTGTTTTACAAATGATAACCCAGATGTATATATATGTAGATAGGATATGCAATTAAGCAAAAATTACTGATTTGTTACCATTTTTATTGTGGTGTCAGAAAAAATCTGACTTTTTTAAGTATCAAAAGTAATGCTAAATATTTATTTTTCTCCCCTCTTTTGAGCCTTCAACATAATTTCAATATAATGGATTTATATCCTATATTTACTGGATTAAGAATTTTGAAAATTACTAGAATATTTGAATGTAAAACTCAGAAGATACTCCTTTTGCACTGGTTATTATCATTCTTCTACAGATTTTTCTCAAATACAGTGAAGACCTTTCCTTGTACTCATACATGTTTCTTAGTTACACTTGCAGTCATTATTTAACTTATCAAAACATTATTCTCTGACATTTTTCTTAATAAAAAATTGAATACAAAGAGAAATAATGAATTTGCTTCTCCAGTAAACCCTTCTTGTTACATATATATTGATGTACCACAACTAAAAAACTCCCTTGGTTACATGGCTGTCTTTTAAATGTTCTCTTTCCACTCTCACTGCACATTCTGACACAGAAATCAATGATGTAAACTTGGGTAACCATAACATATGCATCTTTTGTCATTTCCAGTTTATTGAAGAAATTTCTTAAAAAGACCAAGTGAAAATGTATTGAAATGTTACCTACTGTTTTCCGTTTAATTGTTGTATCTGTTGTATCTGTTCATTGTACAGAGGAGAAGTTTCATCCTGTGGTGAATTCTTTAGATGGGCTGATGCAAACAATATTTTTAGTTAGGCATAGTCTAAAATAATGAAGAGCCTTCAGACACACAAAAAATAATATAGGAGAACATACATCATAGAAATTATGTCTGACATTAAAAAGCACAGCTTTTTTTCAGCTTCTATAGCAGCTAGTTTTGACAAAATATATAAATAGCCTTTTATAATTTCTTAGGCGTCCTGCATTTGCACTCTCCAGTTAGCACTTTCTTAGCTTTCAAAATGGTGGTTTAGCAAAAACTAATTAAGGAAAGTCATAGTAAATGTAATATGCAAATAAAGACATACTTATTTCTGCTGCTGTGGTTTGGTCCACTGCTTTCTCTACTGAACCAAATCAACAAAAAAAAA
>NW_024361886.1:0-238 GCF_014805655.1 Passer montanus
CCTGGACATCGAGGGCAGCCCTGGAAAAGCAGGAATGGGAAAAGTGGGAAAAGCATCCCGGATTATCCAGGGACACGTCCAGGGATGGGAATTCCAGGGAATTCCCTCAGGGGTTCCAGGGATGGGGAATTCCCTTTTTTCTGGTTTTATCTTGGAGCACTGGACAAGAATCCAGGGAATTCCAGCGTCATCCGGTTCACCGTCATCCCAATTCCATGGGATCTTCATCCTGAATTCC
>NW_024361887.1:0-238 GCF_014805655.1 Passer montanus
ATTTCCCCTATTTTGCCCCAAATTTCCCCCAAATTTCAGTCCCAAATTCCCCCAAAATTTCTTCATTTCAGCCCAAAATTTACCCCAAATTTGATCAATTAAAAATTAATAAATTTTAGCCCCAATTTTTCACCAAAATTTCTCCCATTTTTAGCTCAAATTTTCTCCAATTTTTTTTCCCAATTTCACCCCAAATTTTCCCAATTTCACCCCAAATTTCAGCCCCAAATTCCCCCAA
>NW_024361888.1:0-238 GCF_014805655.1 Passer montanus
GCTGCCTAGCAGTGAATATTCCAGGAACACAAAGCTCAAGACTGACAAACAATGCTCTGATTCTTCTCCCCACAACAAGCACAGTGAGCACAAAGGATTTCACTAAAAGCTTGTAATGCAGCACTACTATTAAGTAACAAGAAAAGCAAAAGGAAACATGGACGAAGATATTCTTGCATCAGGTTTCCATCCTGGGCTTTGCTGGGAAAACCATCCAGCCAGATCCCCTGGGCCTGGC
>NW_024361889.1:0-238 GCF_014805655.1 Passer montanus
ACCAAAAAAAAAACCAAACAAACCACGGCCGAGCCCTGCCCCCCTCCCCAAAACAACTCCCACCCCCCCAAAAAACAAAAAACCGGCGGAGGGACCTGAGGGGGGGGGAGCGTGGGGGTGGCACAGACCCCTCCCCCCACGCAGAAATGGGGGAGGGGCTCACAGCGCTGGACGCCGCGGATGAACCTCGGCTGCTGTTGGGGGAGGGGAGAAGATGATGGTGATGATGATGATGATG
>NW_024361890.1:0-238 GCF_014805655.1 Passer montanus
GTCCCTCCCCAGCACCCAGACCCCTCCCCGCCCTCACCTGCTGCCGGACGCCGGGGTGGGGGTCCACGGTGAGGGCGCACAGGGGGGGCAGCACCCTGGTTGCCACCTCGGGGGGCGAGTAGCAGCCGTGGGTGGCCGCGAAGGCGGCGACGGCCGCGGCCCGGGCCGGGGGAAAGGGGTCCCGGGTGGCCCTGGCCAGGGCGGGGGCCAGCACCCGCCGGCGGGTCTGGGGGGACAC
>NW_024361891.1:0-238 GCF_014805655.1 Passer montanus
TTTTTTCATAAGTCTAGTTCTATTTTTAAGAAATACACATAAATCTGTGATGCATATTATACTCTGCTACTAGTATGTACTGTAATTTGTATACACACACAGTTTTAGCTCATAGAAAATAGAGCTTTTGTTATTAGGTCTTTTCTGGAAGTCTTTAAAAAGTTATGTTACACAAAAGAACAAAATAGATCTAAACCACATTATTTGCTTAGTGCTGTTATGGAGATTTTAATAACTG
>NW_024361892.1:0-238 GCF_014805655.1 Passer montanus
CTCTGATGCAACCACTCCTCAACATCCTCAATGATCCAGACGGTTGTAGGTCACTGCCCTCAGGTGTTTCCTCATAAAATTGGGGTTTCTCTTTGGGGTAATGGAACACCTGAATGCAACCTAAATCCAGTGGCCAGTGGAGATGCTTTGAAAGGAACCAACAAAGGGCCCCAACATTCAGGCACCATTTGTTTTAGCGTGGCAGAGTGGTAGAAATGCTGCAGCCTTCTTTGAAACA
>NW_024361893.1:0-238 GCF_014805655.1 Passer montanus
GCTCCTCCCTGCGGGGTTCCAGAACGTTCCACGAGGTTCTGAGGGGTTCTGAGCCCCCCTAAACCCCCCCAGTGCCTCCAGTTCCCCCAGCAGGTTCAGCCCCAGCAGCCGGAGCCGCCATGGCAACCTGGGCAGCTCCTCCTTGAAGGGTTCCAGAACGTTCTGAGGGGTTCCAGAATGTTCTGAACCCTCCTGAACCCTCCCAGTATCCTCCTGAGGGGTTCCAGAAGGTTCCAGA
>NW_024361894.1:0-238 GCF_014805655.1 Passer montanus
AGAAATGGGCTAAATTCAGATATCTGAAGATACAAATGAATATTTGCAGAGGTAAATCAAAGCCGCAAGGACAGCTTCTCTTTGTGAAGAATGCCAGAGCAAATAAAAATAGGTATTGACAAGAATAATCAACACACTAGAAAAGAAGAGCATCTCCACCACAAGAGAGAGTCTATAAAATCATACTCCGCATCAAGAAAACATCATTTCTATCTCTACAGAGACTTCTCCCTTTGCA
>NW_024361895.1:0-238 GCF_014805655.1 Passer montanus
TGTCCCCGCAGGCGCCGCTGGCACCATGCGCGCCGTGCTCTGGGACCTGCTGCTGCTGCTGTGGCTCTGCGCCCGCGCCCGCGGCGACTGCCGCGCCGAGTGCCGCGACTGCCAGCGCCTGCTCTACCGCGACGGCTTCGACGTCCTCGTGAGTGCCACCAGCGCCACCGTCACTGAGCGGGGACAGTGGGGCGCCCTCTTCGTTCTGCGGGGCCTGGGGACACCAGAAATGCCATCA
>NW_024361896.1:0-1648 GCF_014805655.1 Passer montanus
TGGGGTCTCTGGGGGGGATTTTGGGGTCTCAGGGTTTATTTTGGGGTTATTTTGGGTTATTTTGAGGGGGGTGTTTGGGATTTTGGGGTTCCCGGGTTTATTTTGGGGTCTCTGGGGGATTCCCGGGGTTATTTTGGGGTCACTTTGGGTTTATTTTGTTTTATTTTGGGTGATTTTGGGGTTATTTTGGGGTTGATTTTGCAGGTTTTTGGTGTTATTTTTTATTATTTTGGGTGATTTTGAGTGATTTTGGGGTTGTTTTGACGTTTTTTCGGGTTACTTTTTGTTGTTTTGGGTTATTTGGGGTGATTGTGGCTTATTTTGATTTATTTTGGGTTATTTTGGGTGATTTTGGAGGTTTTGGGGGTTATTTTTTTGTTATTTTTGGGTTATTTGGCTTGATTTTGGATTATTTTGATTTATTTTGGGGTATTTCAGGTGATTTTGGGGTTATTTTTTGTTATTTTGAGTGATTTTGGTGTTGTTTTGTGTTATTTTGGATTATTTTGGGGTTATTTTCTGTTATTTTTGGTTATTTTAGGGTTATTCGGGTTATTTTGATTTATTTTGGGTGATTTTGGGTTTATTTTGGGTTATTTTGGGTTTTGGGGGGTTATTTGGGGTTATTTCGGGTTGTTTTGTGTTATTTTGGGTAATTTTGGGTTATTTTGGAGTTTTTTGGGGTTATTTTGGAGTTTTTTGGGGTTATTTTGTATTATTGGGGTTATTTTGGGGTGATTTGGGGGTTATTTTGGAGGTTTTTGGAGTCATTTTGGGTTACTTTTTTGGGTTATTTTGGGTTATTTTCTGTGATTTTGGGTTATTTGGGGGGGTCTCTCACCCCTTTCCCCCCCCCAGGCCGGGCCCAGCCCCGGAGCAGCCCCGGGACCCCCCGGGACCCCCAGCAGGACCTGGTGGGTCTGAGACCCCCCCGTGACCTCTGACCCCGTGACCTCTGACCCTGTGACCCCCTGGTGACCCCTGAGCCCTCCCTGAGCCCTTGACCCCCCAATGACCCCTGAGCCCCCCCCCAAATTTGGGCATTTGGGACGCCCTTGACCCCCTGGTGACCCCTGACCCCCGGTGACCTTTGACCCCCAGTGACCTTTGACCCCCCCGTCCCCCCAGGTGTGGGCGCTGCGGGGGGCCCTGGGGCGGCTGCGGCTGCGGGGGGAGGAGGCGCAGAGAGTGACCGGAGTGTACCTGGGACTGCGGGGGGCGCTGCAGGTGAGGGGACACACCTGAGTAACACACACCTGGGACAGGTGAGACACACCTGAGACACACCTGAGATACACCTGGGACACACCTGGGACACACCTGGGTACAGCTGGGACGGGTCACACACACCTGGGACAGGTGAGACACACCTGGGACACACCTGGGACAGGTAATGACACACCTGAGACACACCTGAGTACAGCTGGGACAGGTAACACACACCTGAGGGGGTCACACATGCACCTGGGGGGGTCGGTGACACACCTGGGGGGGTCGGTGACACACCTGGGCAGGTAAGGTCTCACCTGTCCTCACCTGCAGGAGGAGGCGGGGCTCGCGCGCTCCCTGCTGGGCGGGGCGGAGGCGGAGCTCCTGCGCATGCGCGCGCGGCTGCGGCGGCTGCGGGGCCGCGGGGGGCGGGGCGGGG
>NW_024361896.1:1713-3509 GCF_014805655.1 Passer montanus
CCCCGCCGCCGGGGGGACCCGGAGGAGACCCCGGGGACCCCCCCGGGGACCCCCCCAGGGACCCCCCCGGGGACCCCCCCAGGGGGGGCAGCGAGCGAGGCCCCGCCCCCGGCCACGCCCACCCGAGCGCGGACCCAGGTGAGAGCCCCGGTGTCACCTGAGGGTCACCTGAGGGTCACCTGAGGGTCACCTGTGTCACCTGAGTGTCACCTGTGTCACACCTGTCCTGTGTCACCTGTGTCACCTGTGTCACACCTGTCACACCCGTGTCACCTGTCCTGGGTGTCACCTGACACACCTGTCCCCCGATGTCACCTGTCACACCTGTCACACCTGTGTCACCTGTGTGTCACCTGTGCTCGCTGCCACCTGTGTCACCTCCTCCCCAAGGTCACCTGTCACACCTGTGGCACCTGTGTGTCACCTGTGTGTCACCTGTGTGACCTGTCACACCTGTGTCACCTCTGTCACCCATCACACCTGTCCTGGGTGTCACCTGTGTCACTCGAGTGTCACCTGTCACACCTGTCCTGTGTCAGCTGTGTCACCTGTGTCACCTGTGTCACCCGTCACACCTGGGTGTCACCTGTGTTATTTGTCACACCTGTGTCACCTGTGTCAGCTCTTACACCTGTGTCACTTGGGGTCTCACCTGTCCCAGGGGTCTCACCTGTCTCACCTGTCCGTGTCTCACCTGTCCGTGTCTCACCTGTCTCACCTGTCCCAGGTGTCTCACCTGTCCCTGTCCCTGTCCCAGGTGTCCCAGATGTCTCACCTGTCTCACCTGTCCGTGTCTCACCTGTCCCAGGTGTCTCACCTGTCTCACCTGTCCGTGTCTCACCTGTCCGTGTCTCACCTGTCCGTGTCTCAGCTGTCCGTGTCTCACCTGTCCCAGGTGTCTCACCTGTCTCACCTGTCCGTGTCTCACCTGTCCGTGTCTCACCTGTCCGTGTCTCACCTGTCCGTGTCCCTGTCCCGGCTCCGCGCCGAGGCCGCGGCTCTGCGGGGGCGGCTGCAGGGGACACACCTGGGGACACGCCCGGACAGGTGAGTGACACACCTGGGGACACCTGGGACAGGTAACACACACCTGGGGACAGCTGGGGACACACCTGGGGACAGCTGGGACAGGTAACACACACCTGGGGACACACCCGGGACAGGTAACACACACCTGGGACACCTGGGGACACCTGGGGACACCTGGGGACACACCTGAGACACACCTGGGCGGGGGCGGCTCCCGGGGTCCCTCAGGTGTCCCTCAGGTGTCCCCGGGCTCCCCCAGGTGTGACCCCTCCCCCCCCTCGGGGGGCGTGGCCGCCGCGCGCAGAGACCTGGCCCAGGTGAGCCACGCCCTGGGCGGGGCCACGGAGCGGCTGGAGAGGATCCTGGCACACCTGGGGCAGGTGAGGGGCGGGGCCAGACTGACTGACACACCTGGGGCAGGTGAGGGGCGGGGCCAGACTGACTGACACACCTGGGGCAGGTGAGGGGCGGGGCCAAACTGACTGACACACCTGGGGCAGGTGAGGGGCGGGGCCAAACTGGGCCAGGTGAGGGGCGGGGCTAAACCCGGGACAGGTGTGGTGGGGGCGTGGTCACACATACATAGGTAAGGAGGGGGCGTGGTCACACGTGTTTCCGGTGGGCGTGGTCTCACCTGTTTCCGGTGGGCGTGGTCTCCCCGCCCAGGTGCGGCCGTTCCCCCCCGCTGTGGGGGAGGGGCGGGGCCGTGCCTCAGTTTCCCTCCCCTCCCCCCCAGGATTTGGGGCCCCGCCCCGTCACACCTGTCA
>NW_024361896.1:3740-4482 GCF_014805655.1 Passer montanus
AGGTGTCTCACCTGTCTCACCTGTCCGTGTCTCACCTGTCCGTGTCCCTGTCCCGGCTCCGCGCCGAGGCCGCGGCTCTGCGGGGGCGGCTGCAGGGGACACACCTGGGGACACGCCCGGACAGGTGAGTGACACACCTGGGGACACCTGGGACAGGTAACACACACCTGGGGACAGCTGGGGACACACCTGGGGACAGCTGGGACAGGTAACACACACCTGGGGACACACCCGGGACAGGTAACACACACCTGGGACACCTGGGGACACCTGGGGACACCTGGGGACACACCTGAGACACACCTGGGCGGGGGCGGCTCCCGGGGTCCCTCAGGTGTCCCTCAGGTGTCCCCGGGCTCCCCCAGGTGTGACCCCTCCCCCCCCTCGGGGGGCGTGGCCGCCGCGCGCAGAGACCTGGCCCAGGTGAGCCACGCCCTGGGCGGGGCCACGGAGCGGCTGGAGAGGATCCTGGCACACCTGGGGCAGGTGAGGGGCGGGGCCAAACTGGGCCAGGTGAGGGGGCGTGGTCTCCCTGCCCAGGTGAGGGGGCGTGGTCTCCGCTGTTTCCGCTGGGCGTGGTCTCTCTGCCCAGGTTTGGGGGCGTGGCCTCACCTGGGCAGGTGAGGAGGGGGCGTGGTCTCCGCTGTTTCCGGTGGGCGTGGCCGCACCTGTTCCCGGTGGGCGTGGTCTCCGTGCCCAGGGGCGGCCATTGCCCCCCCCGCTGTGGGGGAGGGGCGGGGCC
>NW_024361897.1:0-238 GCF_014805655.1 Passer montanus
TTTAAGTAAGTACAAGGATAAGTCAATGTTTTAAGTTAGTTTAAGTTTTAGATTTTAAGTAATAGAAATATATTTTAGGCACCTTAAGAAGCTGTATTCACTATCAAAGGCCCTAAGGCCTAGTTAAAAGTTCAGCTACTTTGTCCTAGTTATAACAAAGACATAGCAGAACCTTGCCACAAGAACAGATAGAACTATTCACGTAAAACAGATAAAACTACATGCGGAAATATATAGA
>NW_024361898.1:0-238 GCF_014805655.1 Passer montanus
CAAACACGGCCAGGGACCCCCCGAAACACAGCCTGGGAACCCCAAAAACAGCCTGGGAACGCAAAGCAGCCTGGGAACCCCCAAAACACACAGCCCGGCACCCCAAAAACACAGCCAGGGACCCCCAGAAACACAGCCAGGGACCCCCCCCAAAAACAGCCCGGGACCCCCCAAAAACACACCCCGGGACCCCTGAAACAGCCTGGGAACCCAAAAACAGCCCGGGACCCCAAAAACA
>NW_024361899.1:0-238 GCF_014805655.1 Passer montanus
TTTGAGGGGTCTGGGGGGGGTCTCTGTTTATCCCAGTGGGAATTTGGGGTTGCTGACCCCCTGTCCCACCCCCAGACCCTTTTTGGGAAGCTGCTGGATTACATGCAGGGGGGGGGTGAGACCCCCCAGACCGAGGTGCGCTGGATGTCCGAGAGCGGCGTCATCGACGTCTTCCTGCTGCTGGGGCCGGGGCCCGCCGATGTCACCGCCCAGTACGGGAGACTGACAGGTGGGACAG
>NW_024361900.1:0-238 GCF_014805655.1 Passer montanus
GCTAAGTTCCTTGCTCCTCCCTACATGTTACCCTATCGGCTATGTAATGCTCCCACCCTCTGGGTAAACCCCTTGAAAAACCCCTGACGGAGCACTACTCCCTTGTCACTCATCCCCGACCCAACCTTTGAATGGAACTTCTTTGGGCAGTATATGAGTGTCCTCTTCTTTGCCTCTTTGCCTTGGGATCCTTGTGGTGTCCTGCTGCGGCGTCACCCACGTCGCTGCTCCAACTGCC
>NW_024361901.1:0-238 GCF_014805655.1 Passer montanus
GGCGGCGCTTTGCGGCGGCGCTTTGCGGCAGCCGTTGGTGGCGGCGAGGGCGGCGGGCGCGGGCCGCCATGGAGGGCGGCGGGAACTCCAAGGGCACCGGGCTCGGCGGCCTCTTCGGCGCCGGCGGGCTCGGCTACTCGCACGCCGACCTGGCGGGGGTGCCGCGTGAGTAGCGGGGCGGGCGGCCCGGGGGGCGGTGTCCGCGCACGGCCGCTGCAGGGCCGGGTCCGGGAGCGGT
>NW_024361902.1:0-238 GCF_014805655.1 Passer montanus
TACTTATTACAAGAACACCACTTTTGTTTCCTTACTCAACTCTGCATTTTGAATTTGTTCAAATTCTCACGTTTGATACACTGGTAGTAAGATAGACTTATTCAGTATTCTCAATCCTCCTATTTACTGAGGCTTCTCATTATATATCAGAACTTCCATTAAGACTTCAGACACTGATCGATTCTTAATCTTCCATTAGTACGAAGGGAGTTAATACATAGAAAAGGAAAATAAAACA
>NW_024361903.1:0-238 GCF_014805655.1 Passer montanus
AAGCTCTGAGAGCAAAGCAAGGCAAAGGTCTGGAGAAGGGGAAAACATTTCCTGTTACTCCCCAAATCTCCAATATCCCAGCGTGCTGCTGAGGGGTTCCTGCATCCTGGAATGTCCAGCTGGATTAGAGCTGTCAGTAAACACCTTCATTTCAGTTTGGGACACGCAGATTGCTCCTTGTTTTTAATTCTCAGGGGAAGCCCAGGCGTCCTCCCCAGGCAGTGGTGTGACCAAACCC
>NW_024361904.1:0-238 GCF_014805655.1 Passer montanus
GCCGCCACACCTTTTTCAGGCGCTCACCTGTCCAGGTGAGCACCCCCGGCCCCACACCCGCGCTCAGGTGTCGCGGTGCACGCGCTGGTGCTGCAGCAGGTTGGAGGGGTGCGCGAAGCCCTTGGCGCACACCCCGCACTTGTAGGGCGTCTCCCCCGTGTGCACCTTCTCGTGCACGGCCAGGTACGCCAGGTCCTTGAAGAACTTGTGGCAGTGGCTGCACTGGTGCGGCCGGGCC
>NW_024361905.1:0-238 GCF_014805655.1 Passer montanus
CTGCCCCGCTCCCGGTGCCCCCTCAGCCGCGCAGCGCTCCGGGCCCCGCACACCCCGCCCCTCCGTGTCACCCCCCCGCGGCGCGGCAGCACCGCCGCCCCCGCGGCGCCCCACTCACGTCGTCCATGAGCAGCAGGACGATGTTGGTGGCGGCGGCGGGGCCCAGGGCCCAGCAGAGCCCCAGCGGGCCCAGGGCCCAGCGCAGGCCCCGCGCCGCGCTCGCCATGGCAACCGCGCC
>NW_024361906.1:0-238 GCF_014805655.1 Passer montanus
GGATCCAGGTGCCCAGGTGTGGGTGGGACCTGGTTATCCAGGTGTGATGTCACCTGGCTATGACATCACCCACCCACCCAGGTGTGATGTGACCCCCGCCAGGTGTGACGTCATCCAGGTGTGTGACCTCCGGGCTCACCTGGCTGTGACGTCACCGTCGTACCCAGCTGTCCCCTCCCCCCTCACCTCTCCAGCCCACCAGGTGTGATGTCACCAATCCCAGCAGGTGTGATGTCAC
>NW_024361907.1:0-4458 GCF_014805655.1 Passer montanus
GCTGGGTTTAGTGTTGTCAGCACTATAAATCACTCAAGTTGCACTCCTCAGAAATAAAATCTGCACTGTATAGTCAGAAATCTACAGTGTGCTAATAAATTATTTGAGAGAATGTCTCAGTTTCAATATCTAACCCAAAGAACACTCCTACTGTCAAAGGCATTTATTGCTGATAAAACTGTAAATAATAGCACCAGTTACTTACATTTAATAATGACCATAACAGGTCAGTACCTGGAGCAAGTTGTTCCTGGCAGGGACCTCCTTACATGTACAATCAGCAAAAGATGATCATCTCTGATGATGGATTTCGATTACACTTGCAAGATGCAGTAATGCAAGCTAACTAATTGTACACTTGGCTGACAGCTTCTTATAACATTTCCCTGGCTGGAAATAAAAAAAAAAAAAAAAATTTTCTAGTCTTTCCTCAGCTTTGTGCAGACCAAACTATTCAGTTGCTTCAATGCATCCACAAATCATATTTTCTCAGTGTTTATTTCAAGCTCTGTTGTATTAATTCTATCACAAACCCATATTAATGGAATGCCACAATCACACTTGCACAGAAAGGAAATCTTGAGGCACTACACCCTGGCACTGTCATACAGTACCCAAGGATGAGTCCTTGACTGCAGGAATAATATTTGTTATTATTCTATTATTGCTATTTTAAAGACTGATCTTAATTTAAGGACTAGTGATTATTATTTTAATGTCACATCAAAAAGCTTAGTGAGAAGACAGTGTTTGACACAAGAATGAACTTAAAAGAAATTAGAATTAGTGCAGCATCATCTCTGGAACTACTCCTTCCACTTGATCTTATATTGAGGCAAAATTAGGCAGAATGCAGCTGAAGAGGTGGTGGCAGATGAGAATTATCCAAGCACTAAGGAAAAGGAAAGGAAGAAAAAAACCCAGCACCCAATTTAGTAGAGATGACAGGTTAACCTTTTCTAGGTGTGTGGTTTCAAGTTTCATTAAGGCAGAAGTCCCCAGACTATTTCCAGTGGAGATGCAGGTATGGAGACTGCAGCTGTTCTACAGACAGCTCATTAACCACACAGAGACACTCCACTCACCAGACTCCTTCAGGCTGAGAAACTCCAAGGACATACAACAACAAATTGTTATAAAGTGTGTTAAATTGTTATAAAGTGTGTTAATGTTGTCACATTTGTCCACAAGCAATCATCATTATTACAGAGAGGCCTCTGTGTCAAAGGTTGTCCTCAGAGAGACACTAAGACATCCTAGAACAATCTCTATTGGAACCAGGGCTCATCCTGCAGAGCTCTGCAGCATCCCCACTTGCAGCGGCTCCCTGTGCCCCACGGGAAGCTCTCGCTGCAGCCCTGAGGATGCAGCCCCTCACTCACCCTGCTTCCCTCCCACCTGGCTGGCACTAACTGCTCATCTCCCAGCACAGAGATCAGCCCTACCCCATTCCTCCAGCACCAGCCTAACCAATGCAAACAGCAACAACTTTCCTCTTTAAACTGACACTCCAAGGCTCATGCAGTGCACTGTGAATTACTTCTTAATTTTTTTTTAAATCTGGAAGGAGCACACACAGTAAGACATGCAAATGAAGGCTGTAAAACTTTGGAGTGTCTGATGTTGGAATGATGAGCTACAGACATCTGAAAGGACTTAAGATGCTTTTGTCAGTCTGAATTTTGTTTAATAAAGCATAAAAAAACCCTGGAATCTTCTCAAAGTCACCACAGCTTTGCCTTACAATGCTCTGGTCTGTCTGACACACAAACCTGCAGGTTAATTAGTCCTCTGAAAGAGCTACATGGACACAAGATTTCTGTCTAAATAAAGATCCCTTCCAAGCTGATTTTTCCTGCTTCTGTGGCTCAAGAAACCACCCATTCAACTGGAAACAACAGATGATTAGCCCATAACTGCAGCTGCTTGCATGTTGTCTGGTCTGTTTACATATCCTTGGAACTATTATGTCCAATTAGTAGTTTGGATTGTTTCTCCATTCTAGTAGTAAGAAGGGAATAATCTGTTTAAAAATGTCTTCTCCCTCAGGCTTTCCACTGAATATGTCACTCAGCCACCCTTAGGCCATTGCTGTAAGGCAAAGAGCTGTGCCTTAATAAACCAGTTGCTGTTTTTCTCTGTACCTATGTTGTGGTGTGGTGTCATGGCTTGCCTCAGCTCCCTTGGCTTCTCCCTGAAATTTCCTTCACCAGGTGGGCTGTCAATCACCTCTCCTTTTCCCCAGTTGCAACCACAGGTACTGAACAGCATCTCTGGGGAGGAAGGACCACGGGTGCTGCTATGTGGTCAGCAGCCAAGGCCGGACAGACCAAGGCAGTCCCATTTGTATTATTGGTAAACACCAATATACCTAGTGTGCACTGAGTGCATGCATTCCATTGTACAGACACTGCCAGCTGAGTACACTCCATAGTTAACAACCTGAAAGCAACTCTGATTTAAATGACTCCAATATTATATGCACATTCTCCCCGAAGAAATGTAGAGTACTTGTCAAATATCACCTGTAAGAGTCTTGGTTTAACCACTAAAACACGTACATACCTAATTAAAAAAATCTGTTATAGCATGTACAGTTTTAGGTTTTAATTTGTGGCTACAGTAAAACAAAATCAATTATTTTGGTGCCAGATTAAATGTTTCTGTTAAAATATTCAAAGTAAGGATTCTCTTGAATAGCACTAGAACATCAAAATACTTAGTGCCATGGAGGAGTTGCCTTTTGCTCATAGCAGAAAAAGGCTCCACAATACCATAGTAAATACTCAGATGTACGTGTTCCTCACAGCAGTTTTATTTATCAGCTATACATAATTCCAATGTCTTCATTCCTCCTGAATGAAACCATGGCTCCCTGCAGTTCTCTCCCAAGCAACAAAGACACACAGTGTACTTGGAACCGAGGGAATGCTGCCACCCAGGATTCCCGGTGCAACCCACAGGGAGAGCCGGCCAAGGAGCTGTCCCTCCCAAAGTGCTGAAGGGAAGTCCAGGGCTGGCAGAGGGCAAGATGTCTTACAGTCCGTCTTGTGGGGCAGTTCTTCAACAGGAATGAAGAAATGTATCAGGAGTAGACTCTCCTGTGCGTCTGGGAAGGAGTTTAGCAGGCTCCTTACCTGAGTTTAGCACACTGCTCCAGAAGTTCTCCCCATCTGCTCTCCTCCTCCAAGGGATGTTACTGCTCATCTCTGAGGCTGAATTCCCACTGCCAGGCCAATGGCACCTTCGTTGCCTAGCAGCAGGTCTTCGGGATCCTCTGCTGTGTGACTTCTTTGTCAAAGGAGGTGTCAAGTCACCACTTGAATCCCCTGCCAAAATGGCCTTTGGAGATGGGCGATGTGCAGCACCAGAGGCTCTGCAGTGACCAGCAGCTGCAGAAGCTGGGGCTCTGTCTCTCTCCAGCACCAGCCTTGCTTTGAGGACACGTTTCCATGCTGCTGTCAGCACAGCAGCTCCAGGAAAACACCATGACTGGTGTCTGACATTGCTGCTTCCCCTTCAGCCTCGGTGTTCAGGCTGAGTGCTTGCCACTGGTGCTGCTACTGGGACTGGCCTCAGGTTACACAGGCCTTGGCAGTGCACCTACCTGCAACATGCCTAAAACAATCAGCATCCCCAAAGCACTTCACAGGTCATGGTGAAGATTTTAATCCAGTAAAAAAATCTTCTGAGAACACAGAAAAATCAGTGAATTTGTCAATGGCTACAGTTATGACAGACCGCATTTTCATTTATAATTTTATACTATTTAACATATATTTTACTTATTTCAGAGGGATAAAGTTACCTAAAATATTCTTTAAGTTAATGCAGCATACAAATTTGGCCCCATTATCTGTATCAAAGAACATTTTTGCAGCCATGTTGTTCATCTTCAGCCCAGCATTTGCCAACAAAATTCACTTTGGGAGCTTTTGCTTACATGGGATGCTCATAGATTTGTGTTGTTTTCCACTACACTGCATTAAAAGTGAATTCTTTAATTGCAGCAGATTTTTGAAAAAGCCCTTGCTGCATCTGAACCACAAAAATTTGACAGTGGGTGAAAATCAATATAAATCTTGATTGCCTGTAAATAAGATGGAATGACAGACCAGATGCTCTCTGGCATTTCTGGCTGAAAGTAACTCAGGAAACACATGCCATGGGAATGACACAGGAGGGAAGGAATGATAAACCAGGTCAGTGGTGACATTATGTAACATCCTCAATCAATTTTAATAGATACTGTGCTTTCTGTCCTAAAAATACAACCCTTAAAGAAAGGATCATGTCCCACTCCTGCAGCACAAAACTTCAATTTAGAAAATTCTAGACTGAATTCCAACTCAAGAACATATTTTTGGTGCTGGCTGCAACCAATCTCCACGCCTCATTTAAACAATGATGCCCTTCAGTGTTTGGATTAAGCACTTTTGCAGTGCATCTGCACAATTA
>NW_024361908.1:0-238 GCF_014805655.1 Passer montanus
TATTATTAGCTCCTTAGCTATGGTAACTGTAGTGCCAGCACTGGAGGTTCAAAATGCATTGACATTAAGACCATCTACTTCTACAGCAGCTTTCAGTTAAACTGTCTCTAAAGGATTCATTTGTTATTAAAAATATGAATAGAAAGCAGCGTGTGAAAGCTCAGCCAGAGTCAAGAAGCCCCAACCTTCTTGCCATCAGGCAGCTGGGGGGGAATGGAAGAAGGTCCCTGCTCAGAGC
>NW_024361909.1:0-238 GCF_014805655.1 Passer montanus
CATTTTGGGGACATTTTGGGGACAGTTCCCCCCGGCCCGACCTTCCCCTCACACGCCCAAGATGGCGGCGCGCCGCCGCCGTCGCGCTCTGATGACGCCACCCGCGCGCCGCTCCCCCCTCCATCCCGGAAGGTCTCTGCCCTCACCCCCCGCCACTCCCAAGATGGCGGCCCGCTCCCTCCGCCGACGTCATCGCGGCGCGCCGCGGGCGGGCGGAGGGCGGCGGCGGCCCCGGCGG
>NW_024361910.1:0-238 GCF_014805655.1 Passer montanus
CAGGTGGGTCAGCAGGACCCATAAGCCCTGGCTGGCTGGGCTGCTGCCCTGCTTGTCCTGCACGTGGTGCACGATGGCACTGGAGAGGATCTGCTCCATGACCTTTCCCAGCACCAGCTCAGGCTGGCAGGCCTGTAGCTCCCTGGATCCTCCTTCCAGCCCTTCCTGCAGGGGTGTCACCCTGGCCAACTTCCCTTCAGCTGGGGCCTCCCTGGTGAGCCAGCACTGCTGGGAAGTG
>NW_024361911.1:0-238 GCF_014805655.1 Passer montanus
GCACTCAGTGCCATGGTCTGGTTGACAAGCTGGTGTCCGGTCACAGGTTGCTTTTCCAGCGTAATCGATTCTGCGATTCTGTACCGAGCGCAGCGTGGAGGAGCACAAGCTGGGGTGAGCTTTTCAACTGGACTCCTTGCTGCTTGACTGTATCGTTTGCTCAGGGGTGAGGACATGCAGGACGCGATCCGCCCCCGGCCCCCGGGCGGCCCCGGCCCGGCCCGCGCCGCGGGCAGCG
>NW_024361912.1:0-237 GCF_014805655.1 Passer montanus
GACACCGGGGGGGGCCCCGCTGGGCTTTGTGTGCCCGCCCCGCCCCCCCGGGCCGCTTTTTGGGGAGGGGGCCACGCTCTGTGCCCCCCCCGGGCCTCAGTTTGCCTCAGTTTACCCCAAATCGGGTTTTTTGGGGGGTCCCGGAGCCGCCGCTCCCACCCCCCCCGGCGGTTCTGAGTTGATCGAGGGGTGGGGGGGGGATTTTGGGGTGCCCCCACCCCGGGATGGGGTTTGGGG
>NW_024361913.1:0-237 GCF_014805655.1 Passer montanus
TGTGTTTAATTGGTTATAAATAGGTTTTATACACATGCCTCAGCCTCTCTTTTTCCTTGCTTTCATATTTTTCTACCAAACAAGGGATTATTTTTTTTTAAAATTTTTTAATCATAATTTCTGAACTCCTTTACATAAAAAATTTTCCTTCCTTGTTGTTTCATCCAAAAATTCTGAACTGGCCATTTATGCTTTTCTCACTAATCTCTTCCTTGTTTAACTTATGATTCCAGCTTT
>NW_024361914.1:0-237 GCF_014805655.1 Passer montanus
TGGATGACAGTGGCAAATGTGTGCCTGCTAATGAATGCCCCTGCTACTACAAAGGGTCTCCTGTACCATTTGGAGAAGTGGTCCATGAAAGTGGGCGTGTATGGTAAGTAATCTTTTTTAAAACATTCAAACAATGTGTGTTTTCTCATTGAAGTCTGGGAACTGGTTGAGTCACTATCCCTGCAAGAATTTAAACGCCGTAGAGATATGGCAGTTAGGGACATAGTGTAGTGGTGG
>NW_024361915.1:0-237 GCF_014805655.1 Passer montanus
TTTTGCTGATTTTTTTGGGTGTTTTTGCTGTTGTTTTCTGGATGTTTTCTGTTGCTCTCGCTGCATCTGCCGCTCCCGGGGGAGGCCGGAGCGCGGAATTCTCCTCATTCCTTGCCCTTATTCGGCTCCAGGCCGGCATTTTTGGGAACACCGCGGTGAATTCCGGGCGGGATGCTCAGCTCCGCACGCCGCTCCCCCGCGGGGCGGCACAGGCGGCGGTTTGGGGTTTTTTTGGGG
>NW_024361916.1:0-237 GCF_014805655.1 Passer montanus
TTTTTTGGGGGAATTTTGGGAGATTTTTTTGTGATTTTTTTGTATTTTGGGGAATTTTTTGGAGGATTTTTTAAATTTTTTGAGCAATTTTTTTTTTTATTTTGGATTTTTTGAAGGTTTTTTTTGGGGAATTTTAATGGATTTTATTGGGAAATTTTGGGGCTTTTTAGGGAGTTTTTTTAGGGAGTTTTGGGTGATTTTTTGGGAATTTTTTTTTATTTTTAAATTTTTTTTTTT
>NW_024361917.1:0-237 GCF_014805655.1 Passer montanus
CTGGTAGCCCTTGACCCTTCCCTCCACATCCCAACCATGTATCCTTCCCTTGCTGAAATGAATGTCTTCTGGGAGCCTTCTCCTCTCTTTGCTACACAACCCCAACCCTCTCAGCCTGTCCTGACAGGCTGATGGCTGCAGCTGCCTGGTGCTCTTTGTGGCTCCTCTGGACCCACTGCAGCAGGTCCGTGTGTTTCTAGGGCTGGAGGCAGTACCCCAGGCAGGGTGTCATGAGAG
>NW_024361918.1:0-4018 GCF_014805655.1 Passer montanus
TTCCAGAAGGTTTGGGGCTTTTTGGGTTCCTTTGGGTTCTTCTGGGGGTTTTTTTGGGTTTTTTGGGGGGTTTTTGAGGTGTTTTGGGGTCTCAGGAGGTCCATGATGAGGAGGAGCTCAGGTGGGACCAGGGAGAGAAGAGGGACAGGAGAGATCAAGAAGCTCAAGAAGGTTTGGGGCTTTTGGGGTTCTTCTGGGGTTCCTTTGGGTTCTTCTGGGGTTTTTTTTGGGTTTTTGAGGTGCTTTGGGGTCTCGGGAGGTTCCTGGTGGAGAAAACCTGAGGTGTGACCAGGGAGGTCACAGGAGAGATGGAGGAGCTCCAGAAGGATTGGATTTTTTGGGTTCCTCTGAGGTTTTTTTTTGGTTTTTTTGGGTTTTATTGGGGGTTTTGAGGTGTTTTGGGGTCTTGGGTTGCTCAAGGTGGAGAAGACCCAAGGTGGGAGCAGGGAGAGCACAAGGACAGGTGAGATGGAGGAGCTCCGGAAGGTTTGGGGCTTTTGGGTTCCTTTGGGTTCTTCTGGGGTTTTTTGGGGATTTTTTTGGGGTTTTTGAGGAGTTTTGGGGTCTTGGGATGCTGAAGGTGGAGAAGACCCGAGGTGGGAGCAGGGAGAGCACAAGGACAAGGCCAAGATCGAGAACCTCCAGAAGATTTGGGATTTTTTGGGGCTTTTTTGGCAGTTTCTCCCCAAAGGAGCAGCACCACATGAAGCCCATGGATAATTTTGATTTATTTTGGGTTCTTTTGCCCATTTTTGCCCATTTTTGGGTGTTTTCTCCAGGATGATCAGCGGCACATGAAGACCATCGATAATTTTGGGTTATTTTGAGTTCTTTTGTCCCTTTTTGCCCATTTTTGCCCATTTCTGGTGGTTTCTCCCCAGGATGATCAGCGGTGCATGAAGCCCATCAATAATCGTGATTTATTTTGGGTTCTTTTCTCCATTTTTTACCATTTTTGGGTGTTTTCTTCCCAGGAGGAGCAGCGGCACATGAAGCCCATGGATAATTTTGGGTTCTTTTTGGGTTCTTTTCTCCATTTTTCACCATTTTTGCCCGTTTTTGGGCGTTTTCTCCCCAGGAGGAGCAGTGGCACATGAAGCCCATTGATAATCTTGATTTATTTTGGGTTCTTTTGTCCATTTTTGACCATTTTCCCCCATTTTTGGCGGTTTCTCCCCAGGAGGAGCAGCGGCACATGAAGATCATGGATAATTTTGGGTTCTTTTGCCCATTTTTGCCCATTTTTGCCCATTTTTGCCCGTTTCTGGTGGTTTCTCCCCAGGAGGAGCAGCAGCACATGGAGCCCATGGATAATTTTGATTTATTTTTGGTTCTTTTGCCCATTTTTACCATTTTTTGGTGTTTTCTCCAGGAGGAGCAGCGGCACATGAAGATCTTTGATAATTTTGGGTTCTTTTGCCCATTTTTGCCCATTTTTGCCCATTTTTGCCCATTTCTGGTGTCCCCAGGAGGAGCAGCGGCACATGAAGCCCATGGATAATTTTGGGTTCTTTTGCCCATTTTTGCCCATTTTTACCATTTCTGGGCGTTTTCTCCCCAGGAGGAGCAGCGGCACATGAAGATCATGGATAATTTTGGGTTCTTTTGCCCATTTTTGCCCATTTTTGCCATTTCTGGGCGTTTTCTCCCCAGGAGGAGCAGCGGCACATGAAGATCTTTGATAATTTTGGGTTCTTTTGCCCATTTCTCACCATTTTTACCATTTCTGGTGGTTTCTCCCCAGGAGGAGCAGCGGCACATGAAGATCTTTGATAATTTTGGGTTTTTTTGCCCATTTTTCACCATTTTTCACCATTTTTGCCCGTTTCTGGGCGGTTTCTCCCCAGGAGGAGCAGCGGCACATGAAGCCCATTGATAATTTTGGGTTCTTTTGCCCATTTTTGCCCATTTCTGGTGTCCCCAGGAGGAGCAGCGGCACATGAAGATCATCGACGAGACCATGGCGCAGCTGCAGGACCTCAAGAACCAGCACCTGGCCAAGAAGTCGGAGGTGAACGACAAGAACCACGAGATGGACGAGATCCGCAAGAAGCTGGGCGGGGCCAACAAGTGAGGGCGGGGCCAAAGGGGCGTGGCCAAAGGGGTGTGGCCAACGACAGGGTGGGATCAATGAGGGGTGTGGCCAAAAGGGGTGTGGCCAAGTGAGGGTGGGATCAATGGGGGGTGTGGTCAAAGGGGGTGTGGCCAACAAGTGAGGGTGGGATCAATGGGGGTGTGGTCAAAGGGGTGGGGCCAATGAGGGGCGTGGTCAGAGGGCGGAGTCAATAAGTGAGGGTGGTGTCAAAGGGGGCGGGGCTAAATGAGGGTGTGGTTGGGGGCAGGGCTAAAGGGGTGGGGCCAGAAAGTGGAGAAACGGCGCTGTGGGTGTGGCCATGGTGGGCGTGTCTTTGTGTGGCGCTGTGGGTGTGTCCCCATGTCCCTGTCCCCACCGTGTCCCCGTGTCCCTGTCCCCATCTCCTGTCCCCGTGTCCCTGTCCCCCATTCTGTGTCCCCACGATATTCCTGTGTCCATGTCCCCATGTCCTTGTCCCCTACTGTGTTCCCATGTCCCCATCTCCTGTCCCCATGCCCTGTCCCCCAGGAGGGCTAAAGGGGTGGGGCCAGAAAGTGGAGAAAGGGCGCTGTGGGTGTGGCCATGGTGGGCGTGTCTTTGTGTGGCGCTGTGGGTGTGTCCCCATGTCCCTGTCCCCACCGTGTCCCCGTGTCCCTGTCCCCATCTCCTGTCCCCGTGTCCCTGTCCCCCATTCTGTGTCCCCACGATATTCCTGTGTCCATGTCCCCATGTCCTTGTCCCCTACTGTGTTCCCATGTCCCCATCTCCTGTCCCCATGCCCTGTCCCCCAGGTCCCCACCATGTCCCCGTGTCCCTGTCCCTGCCCTGTCCCCATGTCCCCATCTCCCATCCCCTGCCATGTCCCCACGGTGTCCCCACGGTGTCCCCGTGTCCCTGTCCCCATGTCCCTATCCCCATGCCCTGTCCCCATGTCCCCATGGTGTCCCCGTGTCCCTGTCCCCATGCCCTGTCCCCATGTCCCCACGGTGTCCCCGCCGTGTCCCAGGGAGATGACCCACCTGCAGAAGGAGGTGACGGCCATCGAGACCAAGCTGGAGCAGAAGCGCAGCGACCGCCACAACCTGCTGCAGGCCTGCAAGATGCAGGACATCCGGCTGCCGCTGGCCCGGGGCTCCATGGACGACATCAGCCAGGAGGAGGTGACACCTGCCACACCCCCTTGTCACCCCCGGGTCACCTTGTGCCACCCTGAGCCACCCCCTGTCACCCTGAGCCATCCCTGTGTCACCCTGTATCCCCCTGGCTGCTGCTGGCCCGGGGCTCCATGGACGACATCAGCCAGGAGGAGGTGACACCTGCCACACCCCCTTGTCCCCCCCGGGTCACCTTGTGCCACCCTGAGCCACCCCCTGTCACCCTGAGCCATCCCTGTGTCACCCTGTATCCCCCTGGCTGCCGCTGGCCCGGGGCTCCATGGACGACATCAGCCAGGAGGAGGTGACACCTGCCACACCCCGTGACATCCCCGGGTCACCCTGTGCCACCCTGAGCCACCCCTGTGTCACCCTGTATCCCCCTGGCTGCCGCTGGCCCGGGGCTCCATGGACATCAGCCAGGAGGAGGTGACACCTGCCACACCCCGTGTCACCCCTGTGCCACCCTGTGACAGCCTGAGCCACCCCCGGGTCACCCTGAGCCACCCTGTGACACCCTGAGCCACCCCCTGTCACCCTGAGCCACCCTGTGACACCCTGAGTCACCTCCATGTCACCCCATCACCCTGAACCACCCTGTATCCCCCTGGCTGCCACTGGCCCGGGGCTCCATGGACGACATCAGCCAGGAGGAGGTGACACCTGCCACACCCCCATGTCACCCTGTGTCATCCTGAGCCACCCTGTGACACCCTGAGCCACCCCCGGGTCACCCCCTGTCACCCTGTGCCACCCCTGTGTCCCCCTGGCTGCCGCTGGCCCGGGGCTC
>NW_024361919.1:0-237 GCF_014805655.1 Passer montanus
GCGAGCGAGGCGGCGGCGGGAAGGTCTCGTGAGCGGCGGCGGGGAAGCCGAAGCCGGTTCCGCCATGCGGGGCGGGCACGGGCGGGAGGGCCGGGCCGCGGGGGGCGGCCGCCGCTGCTGTCACTTCCTGCCGCCCCCGCTCCCGGCGCCGAGGGCACGGCGGGGAGGGGAGGGCGGCCGCTCTCCGCCGCCATCTTGGCGGCCTTCACGTGATGCGCGCCCCGGGCCGCGATTGGG
>NW_024361920.1:0-237 GCF_014805655.1 Passer montanus
GCCCGGCTCCATCCCTCCCGGCTCCATCCCCCCCGGTTCCGTCCCCCCGGGTCCATCCCGGGGCGTGCCCGGCTCCATCCCGGGGTGCGGGGCCAGGGCCACGCCCCGGCTCTCCGCTCTAAAGGAGCAGCGGTGCCCGAGCGTGCCAGGGAGCGGCACGGGCACAGGTCAGCGGCACAGGTGAGGGTCCCCTCCGGGCGGGCACGGCCACCTCCCGGCCCCGGGCCACCAAACCGG
>NW_024361921.1:0-237 GCF_014805655.1 Passer montanus
TTTTTGTGATTTTTTGTGATTTTTTTGTGGATTTTTTTCTGATTTTTTTAAGGATTTTTTTGAATTTTTTTAAAATTTTTTTGTAATTTTTTTGGTCTTTAAAAATTTATTTTCAAATTTTTCTTTGTGATTTTTCCCATTTTTATAGGAATTTTTTGGTGATTTTTTGTGACTTTTGGGGATTTTTTTTGAGGAATTTTTGGGAGGTTTTTTTTGGGATTTCCCTCCCAAATTTCT
>NW_024361922.1:0-237 GCF_014805655.1 Passer montanus
CACCACCAAACTTCAGTTTTCCAGTCCCAGAGAGGCTCTGGCGGTGGGGATCAGGGGAAATTTCAGGTAGAAATTTGAGGCACTTTTATAAATCAGTGGGGAAAGACAAAAGAAAATAAAACCAACTAAATTTGCCTTCTCAGAGGTACCTCGGAGCATCGTTCCCCCATGGGATTCAGCCTCTGTGGGCAGCACTAGAGAACAGGGCCTGAGAAATCTTTTAAGGAAGCCAGGAAA
>NW_024361923.1:0-237 GCF_014805655.1 Passer montanus
TTTTTTTTTTAACTAAAGCTGTGTTGCAATCTGATCTATTTTCTGAACTTGTTTTCATTAGTACTGATCCTATTTAGCCGAAGGAAATAAAGGTCAAGTGACATATGGTCCCACATGGCACAATCCAAACGAGCTAGATGGAAAGACATGTTTTTCACTTCATTTGTTGATCCCATTTCCTTTGACACATGCAATGATTTTAACCACTACCAGCTATGTTGAAATAGT
This sequence comes from Passer montanus, assembly GCF_014805655.1. NCBI lineage: Eukaryota > Metazoa > Chordata > Aves > Passeriformes > Passeridae > Passer > Passer montanus. Next base: position 229 of record NW_024361923.1, read on the forward strand.
GCTCCCACA
>NW_024361924.1:0-237 GCF_014805655.1 Passer montanus
GTAACATATACTATCTATAATTAAAGCTTTCTTGTATGACAAAAACTGATACTAGTTTTTTCCAGCTAACAAATCAAATCATAAATCCTGAGAGAAAAGATTAAACAAGCAAAACAAATTACCTGGCACATACTAGGCAAAATTCTTACTCTTTTTTATCAAAAATGTAATATACTATACCGTTAAATCTCAGGCAATCATGGAAGTCTCAGTGTGTGTGTCTATATTACCTGAAGT
>NW_024361925.1:0-237 GCF_014805655.1 Passer montanus
GGCCGCCCCCGCCGGGCGCTGCCGCTGCCCCCCCGCCCCCGCCGCCGTTGCCCTTTTCTCCCGCTTTTCGGGGCGGTTTTGGCGGCCGGTTGCGTCTGGGCCGGCGGCCAGCGGCGCTTCTCGCAGCTTCGGCGCCCGCCCCGCACACGCGTGTGCACGCGCCAGGGACACGCCAGCGCACACGCGTGTGCCCCGGCCCGCACGCACCGTGCCCGCTGCCCCCGGCGCCGCTCCCGG
>NW_024361926.1:0-237 GCF_014805655.1 Passer montanus
CCAGTGCCCTGCAAAATCACTGATATTTGTGTGGAGCAAGGACTATATCTACTCTATATTCATGTTTAATATAGAGAATGGATCCTCCTTGAGCCAAGATCTTTCTGCCTGTTTTTTAAACTTCAACCTTGTGACACATGTAGGTTTGGCTAGCAAAGCAGTAGTGTATAACCTCTGAATTTGTTAAACTGAGAAACTGAGTTAACTTACAAGAGAAAATATTTATTTGGTGACCTC
>NW_024361927.1:0-237 GCF_014805655.1 Passer montanus
GACCCCCCAAATCTCCCCCAAAATCCCAAAATTCACCTCAAATTCCCCTAAATTGGCTCCCAAACCCCCCCAAAACCCCAAAATTCCCCCCAGGACCCTTGGAGACCCCCAAGTCCTCCCCAAATTGACCCCAAACCCTCCAAAATCTCCCCCAAAACCTCCCCAGGGCCCCCTAAATCCCCAAATTCCCTCAAGCCCCCCAGATTCACCCCAAAATCTCCCCCAAATCCCCTCAGA
>NW_024361928.1:0-237 GCF_014805655.1 Passer montanus
GCCGCCCGCCGCCGCCATGTCCGGCGGCGACTCCACGGCCGCGGCCGCCGCCGCCTCCCCGCAGCCGCTGCCGTTCTCGCTGCCGAAGCCGCCGCCCCTCATGCAGCTGACGCCGGGCGACGCCGTGCGGCCGGTGGGCTCGGGCGCCGACCAATCGCCGAAGAGCGCGCGGCTGGCGGCGCGCCCCGATTGGCCGGCGGGGAAGCCCGTCAGCCTGCTGGCGCCGCTGCTCCCGCC